>NC_089202.1:19728914-20028914 GCF_963930695.1 Labrus bergylta
TACAATATTACTTCTTTTTTTTTCTTGTGTTTTCTTGTGTCTGCTACTTCCTTTTGTTTGTTAAGGAAAAAATCAATAGCTTATAGTCTGGAGCATTACTGGAAAGTGGATTAGGGTGTGAATACTGCCATGAGGGATTGCCTTTTTTCTCCACTCAGTCGTCTTTGTCTTATCACTGCATGTACTGAACCATGAGGTGGTACAAATACCATTTCAGGCCTTCTAACTATCATAAAATCCAAACTGGTGAGTAATGAGAAAATTCACTCCGCTTACAATGTGAGTCGATAAAGACAATAACTAATCAGAACAAAATATATTTTTTACCAGGCCATAAACATGTCCATTTCTGCTGTCACAATGGACATTATAATACGGGGTGTGTATGGGACTTCTGGTTCTTTTTTCTTCTGCATCAGTTCCATTTTTTTTACCTGTGTTCATGCAAATTTTTCAAACAATACCTACACTGAACATCCATCTGTGTGTTGTTCGATCTTCCACTTCCCTCTTCATTTGCTGCCCGGCAGAAAAAAGGTCCTCTCTCTCTAGAAGCTTTGATGTTTAAAACACGTCCAGTCCCCATGAAAGTCTCCTGGCCTCCATCAGCTCTGTACCAGGTGTAGTTCTTTACAGCTGGGTTTGCATTAGCACTGCAAGTCAGTGTCACATTTGTGTCTTCTTGCACTGGACCAGAGGGACTGACTGACACTGTGGTCCCTTTGGGTGAATCTGAAAAGAGAAAAAATAAAGTTGTATTTTTTGAATATATAGTTTATTTGTGATGAGGGATAGAGAATGTTATGCCTTTATCCTGAACAAGCCCTGCTAAACATCAATAGAAACAGCTAGTAGGACCAGTGTTGGGCTGTAACGTATCACTAGTAACGCGTTACAGTAATGATATTACTTTTACAAGTAACGAGTAGTGTAACGAATTACTAATGAAATTCCAGTAATAATATTACAGTTATCCACACAAAAAAAAAACTTGTTACTACATTACTGTTGTTGTTATTACCCCACTTCAGATTTATGCAACAAACCCCAGATTAATTTTGTTGCGCATCTCAGACAAGCAGGAAGGTAGCGAGCTTCATGGTTGCCAGATATACGGATTTGGGCTTCTTTTTAGGTGCCCCAGAGGGTAGTTTTTTTTTGGCCATTGGGCTTGTTTTGTCATTTGTTGTCACACATACCTGGCAACCCTGGCTAGCTTGAAAGATGGAAGTTTACATTCAGTGGCTTGAAAAATTCCCATTACTTAAGTTTTGTCGACAGGAAAGATAACAAGAACATCACTGTCAAATGTAAATTGTGTCCCAGTACCAGGACTCTTTATACTGTAAAAAACAAGACTTCAAAACTCCTTAAGCACTTACAACATCTGACGACAGCACAACAACATGAAGCTCGTGTAAATAAACCCACCAATGAGCTGTGGAGGACAGCTGTAGCCCTACAATGTCTACAAATCAACCAAGACTGGATTTTAATCGAGCACAGCTAAAAGCGAAAAAGAACTAATGAAAGTTGTGGCTTATTACGAAAAGTAATATAACAAGTAGTGTAACATATTACTGATGGCAGGGAGTAATAAGTAAAGTAATTAAAGTACTTAAAGAGTAATGAGTAATATATTCCTTTTTTTAAATAACGAGCCCAACACTGAGTAGGACTATAACAGTATGTGTACTCATGCAGAGCCATCACGGTTTGGTCTTCACCGTTCAGTGCATTCATTTTTATTTATTTTTATTAATAAAATGTAAAGTTATAAAGACAATGCACATTCATAACATTTCTGTAATGCACAAGTTTAGCCATCATAGACAGCAGCAATATGTAAAACAGACTAAAGTGGGACAACAAAATTGTAATTCTAGAAGCATATGAAACACTTAAAAGAGAGATGTGCATTAAAACAGGACAGTAATCCTGTTCTCCTGGTAAAACAAACAAGATACCTAAAAGCAGGACATCAAAGCAGGAGACGTAGGCCTACATGAGACAGCATACCAATTAGAGGTGGGGGAAAATAGATACAGCATAGAATCACAATATTCTGCTAGCGATATGTTTTTATTTTTAATTGCTGGAGGGGTTGCACAATTCATTTTGAGCAAGTTGCTTTGTTAAAAATGGCTGCAGTTGTTCAGTCGTCCGTACATGTTTGTGTTCAGTAAAGTTTGATCAGACTGAAACACCATCAGTTCAGATTGTGAGGTGCTTGCAGCCTTTTTCTTTTATCACAGTGTTGGTCAGTCTGTGGGCTCGACTCCCATTGTGTAGAAATGAACAGACAGAAGTGAGACAAAAAGACTGAGATTTTTTCCTCATTTGACAAAACACTTCTTGATTTAGTTTAATTTTGTGTACATAATATGCAGTTAAAAAAATTGAAATTCAATATATTATATCACAATTTTCAGCCTGACGCAAAATATTTAAAATCGCAATAATATCGTAACGTGACTCAAGCATCGTTATAATATCGTATCGAAGGGCCTCTGGTGATTCCCACCTCTCATTACAGTGTAGACCTACAGTACAGTGTTGCTTCCTCAGCGGATAAACAGTTGGTGGAAATATGAAAATATGAACTTTACTATGTTTGTCACCATCTTACTTTGTTTTTGAAATGGGAGATTAAAGTCCAGTGTTACATTCATTTATAATCAGATACAACTGTGACCTTTAACCCTGTGATGAAAACACTGAGTGTGAAATGATCTGTTGACCTCTTTGTGAAAAACATGCAGATTGTTTTCTTTATGTTTAAGTATTGACAGTAGTGATAGTTATTAAACCACTGTGTGACATCAGTCATCACTGCTGTTAGCTTACGTGCAGCTTGCTGGTTTGTTGTCATGTTCAAAAATGATAGTATCATCAGCGTACATTAGGATGTCTGACCTAATAGCATTCATTTATTAGATCATTTATGTAGAGGCTAAACAACAAACCCTGTTCATACAATGAATACATCTACAATCAAACATCTGAGTGGAGAGAAAAAAAGGTAATCACACATGGCAGTATGCACACCCCAGGTGACGGCCATGCTCGTAACTGTTTGCTAAATGATTACAAAACAACAAACAAAGAAGAGGAAGCATGTATTTTATGTCATCAATTTATCACAAGACACACATACTCACATGTAATGTCAGCTGTTAAACTGGTGTTCACAGATGACTCAGTGCTGCCATCTTGTTTTCTGTAGACAGCAGTACAGGAGATTTCCTGTCTGTGATGGAGGTGTGATGCGTTGAAGTTCAGCACAGAGATCTTGACTTTAGTTTTGTCCTGATTCTCCTGCAGGGTCTCCTGACCTTCACCCAGGCCGGGGCTCCATGTCAGATTTGGAGGAAGAGACAGACAGGGAGCTGGAGCAGAGCAGTTCAAACTCACTGAGGTTCCCTCTTTCACCTTCAGTGTGGGCGGAGTCAGAGTCGGTCTGGGTGGATCATCTGTTCAGAAGATACATAAACATGTATAAGCAGTCATTTCTCTCTACTATCAAAGGTTTGATTTATCTTTATTTTAAAGTAATCAATGATAAGGTCAGAGAACTACTACATGACTGAACTGTTAATAAGTTTAATTTGAAACCTACCTTTGACTGAAATTTTCACGCCATCAAAAAAGTATTTCAGATTATTGTCACATTGCAATCTAAAATTATGCACTTTGTTGTTTTGAGGTTGCATGTCATTCAGGGTTGTGGTGCAGTCTTTTTTTGTTAGGTCACCGATCAATTGTCCCTTTTGTTTGTGTTGTGGATTACTGCTATCAAACACAACAGGTCCCTTATAATAATCTTTCCATAATGCTTTACAAGTGTTATCTAAGTTTACATTATATTGATCATCTACGTCAAAGGAGCAGGGGATTGTCACACAGGATCCCTTCAGAACCTCTATAGTCTGTGGTATAATGATCTCAAACTGTCCACACAGGGCACCTGAAACACAAGAAACAAATCCTTATTACAATTATACATTTACAATACAATCCTTATTCATGTTGAGTTTATAATGTCTATATTACTAAAAACAGCAATGTTCATTGCATGTGTCTCTGTTAAATAAACAAACAAAAAAATAAAGTCATGATACATTTTATTGATGGCTCTGTTTCTAAAAATCTTATCAGTATGCTTTCAAAGATAAAATAGTCTTCACATAAAACTCAGGATTCATCATTTTCACAGTTATTTTTTACATGAAAGTTGTAAATTTAACACCAAATCTCTACATTATGATATTGTTAAAATAAAGCAGAACACATTAGTCGCTAATTTCTTTGACAAATATAAGTGAGCATCTCACCTTGCAGCAGACAGCCAATGAGGAGGAGAGTCAGAGCTGCAGCCATCTTTGTGTTTCAGAAGAGGCAGAAAGTCTGGAGAGAATACATGTAGATTTACAGTTTAGTGTATTTCGCTCCAAATAAACTTAGATTTCATTTTGAGGCTGTTGTTGAATGTGATCTTTGCAGAAGTTGCAGATGGAGAAATATGCTGAAATGTTTAAATTTTCATCAATGTGGAAAAGGTTGGATCCAGAGTTTAGTTAACTAAAGCAATCCCAATAAAACTAAAAGACTTCAAGGTGTGCAGCTTCTCATTTTAAGGTTTAAATTGAAATATTTCTGCATTTCATTCAATTTATGTAAAGATGCTCATTATTAAAACATAGAAGATCAAATGATAATAAAATAAAAAACAGGAAGTTTGACTGCCTGCCTCAAAGAAAAGAGACAAATGTTGTGTTTTTTTATTTTGTTTCTTTCTTTGTTTACAACCTCTTTAAGGAAACTATTTGATCAGTAATAACGCCCAGAAGAAAAACTGCATGAGAGCTTTAAAATGTTCAAAACTTGATCAGAGTGAATGTTTTTTTTCTTTCCCCTGTAACAAAGTTTGTTTGATCAACTTCAGAAAAAATGCACTTCTTAAAAAGTAACCTTTATGATATTAAACATGTTGATTTGTTATATCTCCTGAAAAAGTATAAAGTTATTTTAAAAGTGATATAAAAGTTTTTTAAACTTACATTTTTGTCAGGTCTTTTTGAGCAGAGAGGTGAAGGATGTTTAGAGAAGTGAAGTTCCTCATCATTTGGCCACCTTCATAAAGAGCATTCAAAATTTGTCTTGAAAATGAGGAAGTAAAAAAAAGTGAACATTCATGTTCACATGAAATGTTCAGTACATTTCATGGGAATAGTTTTCATACAGGGTCACATCCTTCTTTACATTTTATTTACTAATGATAACAAACATCTCTCTGCACCAATTATTTCTATCTTTAGACCTTAAATAAAACATTGACATTTTGGGGATGTCAGCATTTGATTAAAATGCAAAAACCAATGAAAAGCCTGTACTGTCAAAATAATGTTTATAATTCATTTTAATGCAATAACATCTTGATGTGTTTCAATATTTACAACCCATCAGTTTGACTAGAATGTTACTTTTTGAGATCCACATACAGAAGGTGAGAACTTATAAAAAAACATTGTTGTCAAAGCTTCTGCCTAATCATGAAGCAATGAAATAAGCAGGCTACTCTATAAATTACTTTTTTAATCACAACACAATTATCAATCAATTATCAGTTATGACAAAAGGTACTTTCATTCTCACTCAAAGTCAGCAAACTCATTTCTTTCCAGGTGAAACTGAATGATATCCAGCTATTTGATTATTTCAGGATAGTCTACTATATAAGATAAAATCCAGGAGCTTGGTTTCATGCATCATGATATTTGTCTGACACTCAGAACTAATTATGTTTTATCCCTTTAAGCCAAACCCTCAGTCTATATTATGTTAAATTGAGCAAAATGGACTGCAACCAAACTGGACAGACACAGATTGCAATGGATAATCAGGACTGCAGAAAAAATATCATTGGGGTCAACCTGCCCCCTATCAGGAAACGGGCAGGTAGAAGTACTACAAACTCTTCCCCTCTGATACGGATCACTGTACACCAAAACAACAACAGTTTGTTCCCCCAGGCTGTCATTCTGATGAATGCTAAACAGTCACACGTGCCTAAAACTTACATTTTATTTTAATATCTTTTGTTTTTTCTGTGGTTGTCTGGTGATGGAAATGTGGCAAGAGTTGGTGGTGGTAATAACTAATGATGTAAAATAAGAACAGACAGCACACCCCAGGAAATACACAACTTAATACTCTTGTAAATAGGTAAGACACACAGACTCGAAAACTGATGAGGCAGAGACGTGGTTTCAAAAGAATTTAAGGAATTTAATGAATGAATTAATCAATGTAAAAAACAAGGTGGACCAAAGCTTTGGGGAAGGAACAGCAAATCACACAGCAATCCTCAACAACTTTTGGTGTAGTCCATTTGTGTCCCAGCGCTCTTAAACTCACATGCAAACAAGTGGAGGGCCCTCACCCTGGGTGATTAGCCTCCCAACTAAGTGGCTGAAAGAAAAGCAGGCTTTTAGCAACCTAAAATGAAAACAGCTATTAATAAAAAAAAACAATCAATGCTTCAACTTCTAAAGTTCAAACTGAGCCACCTACTCACCACTACAGGGTTTCAGTCAGGACTGATCTGGGGGGTGAGGAGCCATGGGCAAACTAGTCAAGCTGCAGCAACAACCAAACAAGGAGGTCATTTAAACATTCAAACCAGCAAGCTGTACATCAAAACAAGGTTGTACATACCAGCAGCAACAGCAAAGGCACATGCCAGGCAGGAGCAGGAGGCCTGTACCTGACATCCAGGTGCCTTTAAATAAGCTTCACTGACTAGTGAGTGGGACAGGTGAGAGGCTGCATTCAAGACCTCAGTGTTGTGTTGTCTACCACAAGAACATGCGTCGTTTTGAAGAGATGGAAAATTAAATGAAGGTTGTTCAATGGGGGTCGATACTTTCTTTAGCTTTTCCCTTCAGACCTGCACGCCGGTCACGTGACTAAAGCTATACATATTTTTTTTTCTGTATGTCTCAATACGATTTTTTCGCAGATGATTTATTACAGAAAACACTTCTTGAGGAAATTAAGAGACAGTGCCAATACATAGTTTGTCCAGCAGGGGGAGTGTTATTTCGACAGTTTAAAAAAACTCTCAACAGTCTGCAGCACAAGAAGCAAAGCAGCTCAGCTGATCAAATCTGAAATGTTGCGGGGTGGCCCGATGCTCTCAGAGCAGATTGGGGAGGTTAAGATTGGATCTTTACATCACTCACACTACAAAATAGTCCACCAGATAATCACTTCTGATCAGCCTCGAATCGGAAACGCCCACGCGGTTGAAGGTAAGGCAGAATCGGACTTCAAATCAGCCCGATTATCCTGCAGTCTGAGCCAGGCTGTTCAGATGTGTCATTTTTAGATCTCAGCTAAGAAAACGATGAGACAAGTATGAGACACAGTCCAAGTTCTTTAAATCATCTTGGGG
Organism: Labrus bergylta; assembly: GCF_963930695.1. Taxonomy (NCBI): domain Eukaryota; kingdom Metazoa; phylum Chordata; class Actinopteri; order Labriformes; family Labridae; genus Labrus; species Labrus bergylta. The sequence goes on from NC_089202.1 coordinate 19,736,371, forward strand.
TGTCTCATTCAAAGATCTGAGTTTAAAAAAAAGTGAGACAAGTGTGAGATCTCAGATGATTAATTAAGTAAAGTTTATTTATATAGCAGCTTTCAAGAACAGACGTCACAAAGTGCTTCACAATAAAGGATTGAGCAGAGACATTATTAACAGACAATTACACAAAATCAAATATAGACGGATCAAACCCGTCTGAACAGGTGGGTCTTTAACTACTTTTCAAAAGTGTCCACAGAGGAACAACCAGCAGACCCTGGTCAGAGGACTTCAGGGACCTGCTGGTGTTATATGGCCTCAGTGTGTAAAGACATGAGGACAGATGTGACATGAGAGCCTAGAATCTTCAATTTCTCGACAGTCCATCACAAAATCGTTTGACTTTGTTGCCTTGAGCTCTGCCTGAGAAAGTCTTTGTGGAAACCTTGAAACTTTCACTCTGTTCTCTGTTTTGCATCTATTTTTAGTATCAGCAGATTCCAGGTTCAAAGCCCGGTCTGAACACAAAGAACACAACATCTTTTTAGCTTTGAATACATCTTACATATTTTTATACACTTTTATTTAGTTTGACCTGGAAGAGTTAGCCGACCTTGAGTGAGAATGAAAGTATTTTTTTTTCACAATTGTGTTGTTGTGATTAAAAAAGTAATTTATAGAGTAGCCTGCTTATTTCATTGCTTCATGATTAGGCAGAAGCTTTGACAAATGTTTTTTATAAGTTGTCACCTCCTGTATGTGGATCTCAAATACTAACATTCTAGTCAAACTGATGGGTTGTAAATATTAAAAAACATCAAGATGTTATTGCATTAAAATGAATTATAAACATTCTTTTGACAGTACAGGCTTTTCATTGGTTTTTGCATTTTAATCAAATGCTGACATCCCCATGACGACGATGTTTTTTTAAGGTCTAAAGATAGAAATCATTTGCACAGAGAGAGATGTTGGAATGAACGGTGAGGAGTGACACCATGACAACAATTTACATAAAAAGTACTGATAATTCAATGTTAACAGGAACGTTCACTTTTTTGACTTCCTCATTTACAAGTCAACTTTTGCACGCTGTTTGGAAAGGCGCCAAATGATGAGGAACTTCACTTCTCTAAACATCCTTCATCTCTCTGCTCAAAAAGGACAAAAACTTAAATTTACAGTATATCACTTTAAAATCACTTTTAAATAAATTATCATATTTAAATATCATACAGGCTATTTGTTAATACGGTAAGTGCATTTTTTTCTGAAGTTGATCAAACAAACTTTGTTAAGGGGAAACAAAACATTCACTCTGATGAAGTTTTGAACATTTTAAAGCTCTCATGCAGTTTTGCTTCTGGGCATTATTGCAAATTATCAAATAGTTTTCTTAAAGAGGTTGTAAACAAAATGAACTCAGACAAAATATATATATATTTTTCTGTTTTGTCTCTTTTCCTTGAGGCAGGCAGTCAAACTTCCTGTTTTTTGTTTTATTATCATTTCATCATTAAGATTTCAATTTCAGCCTTAAAATGAGAAGCTACACACCTTGAAGTCTTTTAGTTTTGTTGGGATGAGTTTAAGTAACTAAACTCTGGATCCAACCTTTTCCTCAAAAGGAAATTACTCCTAAAATCAAAGTTTATTTGGAGCGAAATACACTAAAGTGTAAATCTACATGTATTCTCTCCAGACTTTCTGCCTCTATATTTGTAACAGTGGAAGAAAAATCAATAAAAAACAGAGATAACCATACAATTTACACAAAAGTATGTGAAACAAATGAGGCAAAAATGTGTGCAATGAGCTAAAATATGTTCTGCTTTCTTGTAACCATATCATAATGTAGAGATTTGGTGTTAAATTTACAACTTTAATGTATAAAAAAAGCTGTGTGAAAATGATGAATCCTCTGAGTTTTACGTGAAGACTGTCATTAGACTTAAAGAAATAAAGAAACAGTGATACTATACAAATATAGACACTATAAACTCAATATGAATAAGGATTGTATTGTAAATGTATAATTGTAATAAGGATTTGTTTCTTGTGTTTCAGGCGCCCTGTGTGGACAGTTTGAGATCGGTGACCTAAGAAAAAAAGACTGCACCACAACCCTGAATGACATGCAACCTCAAAACAGCAAAGTGTATTATTTTAGATTGGATTGTGATGGTGTCAAATATTATTTTCCTCAACAAATTGAAATTTCAGTCAAAGGTAGGTTTCATATTAAATTTATTAGCAGTTCAGTCATGTAGTAGTTCTCTGACCTTATCGTTGATTACTTCAAATGAAAATAAATCAAACCTTTGATAGTAGAGAGAAATGACTGCTTATACATGTTTATGTACCTTACAAACAGTTACGAGCATGGCCGTCACCTGGGGTGTGCATACTGCCATGTGTGATTACCTTTTTTTCTCTCCACTCAGATGTTTGATTGTAGATGTATTCATTGTATGAACAGGGTTTGTTGTTTAGCCTCTACATAAATGATCTAATAAATGAATGCTATTAGGTCAGACATCCTAATGTACGCTGATGATACTATCATTTTTGAACATGCAACAACAAACCAGCAAGCTGCACGTAAGCTAACAGCAGTGATGACTAATGTCACACAGTGGTTTAATAACTCCTGTCAATACTTAAACATAAAGAAAACAAGCTGCATGTTTTTCACAAAGAGGTCAACAGATCATTTCACACTCAGTGTTTTCATCACAGGGTTAAAGGTCACAGTTGTATCTGATTATAAATGAATGTAACACTGGACTTTAATCTCCCATTTCAAAAACAAATTAAGATGGTGACAACCATAAGTTTATATTTTCATATTTCCACCAACTGTTTATCCGCTGAGGAAGCAACACTGTACTGTAGACGTAATAGACTTACATTGGTATTAGGGGTGGGAATCACCAGAGGCCCCAAGCTACGATATTATAACGATGCTTAAGTCACGATACGATATTATTGCGATTTTAAACATTTTGCGACAGGCTGAGAATTGTGATATTTTGAATCTCATTTTTTTAACTGCATATTATGTACACAAATTTAAACTAAATCAAGAACTGTTTTGTCAAATAAGGAAAAATTCTCAGTCTTTTCTTCACTGTCTCACAGTCTCACTTCTGTCTGTTCATTTCTACACAATGGGAGTCGAGCCCACAGACTGACCAACACTGTGATGAAAGAAAAAGGCTGCATGCACCTCACAATCTGAACTGATGGTGTTTCAGTCTGATCAAACTTTACTGAACACAAACATGTACGGACGACTGAACAACTGCAGTAATTTTTGCAAATGCAACTTGTTCAAAATGAATTGTGCAACCCCTCCAGCAATTAAAAAAACAAAACACACATATTTGCATATTTACAGTGCTACTAGCTGTTTCTGTTGATGTTTAGCAGGGCTTGTTCAGAATAAAGGCATAACTCTCTTCTCTATCCCTCATCACAAATAAACTACTTATTCTAAACAGTCAGACAGTTTGGTGGAAGCAAACTTAACTGTTGTTTTTTGATAACTTGTGAAATTTTGCTGAGAAAGCTTACATTTTATCCGTCAAGATAAGAAGTTTATTCACTGTTCTCTTTTCACCACAGTGTCAGTCAGTCCCTCTGGTCCAGTGCAAGAAGACACAAATGTGACACTGACTTGCAGTGCTAATGCCAACCCAGCTGTAAAGAACTACACCTGGTACAGAGCTGATGGAGGCCAGGAGACTTTCATGGGGACTGGACGTGTTTTAAACATCAAAGCTTCTAGAGAGAGAGGACCTTTTTTCTGCCGGGCAGCAAATGAAGAGGGAAGCTTTTTTTTACACATTAAAGTTGTAAATTTAACACCAAATCTCTACATTATGATATCGTTAAAAGAAAGCAGAACACATTTTGAGATGAGATGAGATGAGATTCAACTTTATTGTCATTACACATATACAAGTATAGAGTAACGAAATGAGGTTTGGCATCTCACCAGAAGTGCAAATAAGCAGAAAGTGCAATAGTCTGTGCTATGTACAGTAATTGAGTGCAAGAGTCTGTGCTATGTACAGTAATTCTGTGCTATGTACAGTAATTGCAACATTTACAGATGTAGACAAAAAAAGTGAATTATTAGGTAAATCTGGATGGCTGGATTAATGGGATGCAATAAATATAAATAAATGCTATAAATAAGTAATGCTACAAAATAAGTGTGTTCTTAGGATTATAATATACAGATTAAGATGCAGTGAGCATGCTATACTAATAATATACAGATTAAGAAGCAGTGAGCATGCTATACTAATAATATACAGATTAAGATGCAGTGAGCATGCTATACAAGTTTACAGATAATTTAAAGAATATGAACTTACTATAATACAATAATACAGATGGATGAGAGATGTGTGTGTGTGACCAGGAGGAGTGGTGGGGGGATGATGGGTGTGAGGTGATATGGAGGGGAAAAGGGGGGTCAGCAGGGTGCGGAGAGAGAGAGGGAGAGAGAGAGAGAGACAGAGTTCAGAGTTCGGGGGGTAGAGTTCAGTAGAGAAACAGCTCTGGGGAAAAAGCTGTTCCTCAGTCTGCTGGTTCTGGTCCGGAGGCTTCTGAAGCGCCTGCCGGAGGGCAGGAGGGTAAACAGTCTGTGGGCAGGGTGGGAGGAGTCTTTAAGGATGCCACGAGCTCGCCGCAGACAGCGTGTTCTTTGGACATCCTCAATGGCAGGAAGTGGACACCTTGTGATGCGCTGGGCGGTTTTTACCACCCGCTGTAGCACCTTACGGTCTGCGACAGAGCAGTTTCCAAACCAGACTGAGACACTGCTGGTCAGGATGCTCTCGATCACACAGCGGTAGAAGTTCATCAGTACAGCTGAAGACAGGTGGTGTCTCTTCAGTGTCCTCAGGAAAAAGAGGCGTTGATGAGCCTTGTTAACCAGACTGGAGGTGTTAGTGGACCAGGAGAGGTCCTCTGTGATGTGGGTCCCCAGGAACTTGAAGCTGGAGACACGTTTAACAGCCATCCCGTTGATGTGAATGGGGTTGTGCGTGCTTCCTCTTTCTCTCCTGAAGTCCACGATGATCTCCTTCGTCTTGCTGGTGTTGAGGAGCAGGTTGTTGTCAGCACACCAGGCGGCCAGATGCTGTACCTCCTCCCTGTAGGCCGTGTCATCGTTGTTGCTGATGAGGCCAATCACCGCTGTATCGTCCGCAAACGTGATGATGGTGTTGGATCCATGTACAGGTCTGCAGTCGTGGGTGAAGAGGGAGTAGAGGAATGGGCTCAGCACACAGCCCTGTGGTACGCCTGTGTTGAGTGTGATGGTGGTGGAGCAGGTGTGTCCTGACCTAACATACTGGGGTCTGTTGGTCAGAAAGTCCATTATCCAGTGACGGAGGGAGGTGTTGAAGCCCAGGTCTCCGAGTTTAGTGTTTAACTTGGAGGGGATGACAGAGTTGAATGCTGAGCTAAAATCAACAAACAGCATTCGTGCGTATGTGTTGTTATTGTCCAGATGTGTGAGCACAGAGTGCAGCGCAGTGGAGACTGCATCCTCTGTACTCCTATTGCTGCGGTAGGCAAACTGGAATGGGTCCAGTGTGGGTGGGAGGCAGTTTTTCAGGTGTGCTAGGACCAGTCGCTCAAAGCACTTCATTATGATGGGTGTGAGTGCCACAGGGCGGTAGTCGTTCAGGCCTGTCGGGCTGGAGTGTTTCGGCACTGGGACAATGGAGGTGGCTTTGAAGCATGCTGGCACAGCTGCTTGGGCGAGGGACAGGTTGAAGATGTCCGTAAAAACCCCAGTGAGCTGCTCCGCACATGCTCTCAGCACGCGCCCGGGGGTGCCGTCTGGACCAGCAGCCTTTCGAGCGTTGATCCGGCTCAGTGCAGCGTGGACATCTGTGGAGGTGAATGAGAGGGGCTGGTTGTCTGCAGGAGGTCTGTTCGTGGTCTGTGTCTCTCTGTTGTCTCTATCGAAACGAGCATAAAAGTGATTTAGCTCGTTCAGGAAGGAGACATCTGTGGTTATCGGGGTGGAGTTTCTGGGTTTATAGTCACTGATGGCCTGGATGCCCTGCCACATGCGTCTGGGGTCGGAGTTGGAGAAGTGTTCCTCAACCTTCAGCTTGTAGCAGTGCTTGGCCTTGATGATGCCCCTCCTCAGGTTTGCCCTGGATACGCTGTAGGCCATTGCATCATCTGATCTGAAGGCGGTGTTGCGGGCCTTCAGCAGGAGACGCACCTCCTTGTTCATCCATGGCTTCTGATTTGGGTACGTGGTGATCTGCTTCCATGTTGTAACACTGTCGATGGTGGTGTTGATATAATCCAGCACAGAAGAAGTGTAGGTGTCAATGTTCGTGTGAGAGCCCAAGGTAGCCTGCGAAGCAAACATACTCCAGTCTGTGTGATGGAACTTGTCCTGAAGTACAGAGTCTGTCCCCGCTGGCCACACTTTAATCGTTGTCACTGATGGCTTCACACGTTGGATGAGTGGGGAGTACTTGGGGATGAGGAACAAAGAAAGGTGGTCAGACTGTCCCAGGTGGGGGAGGGGGGTCGTGGTGTAGGCCCCTGCGATGTTTGTGTAAACATGGTCCAAAGTTTTGTTTCCTCTTGTATTGCAGGAAACATGCTGGTGAAATTTAGGGAGCACTGTCTTTAAGTTTGAGTGATTAAAATCACCTGCAACTATAAATGCAGCCTCCGGGTGAGCAGTCTGTTGTTTACTGATAGCGGTGTAAAGTTCCTTCATGGCAGCTTTAGCATCGGCATCAGGGGGGATGTAGGCTGCAGTTACAATAGTGGAGCTGAGCTCCCTTGGCTGATAGAAAGGTCTACATTTAACCATGAGAAACTCTATGTTAGCTGAGCAGTGTCTCCCAATAATGACAGAGTCTGTGCACCAAGCTTTGTTAATATAAATGCACAGCCCTCCTCCTCTGGTCTTACCGGAGTCCTCTGCTGTTCTGTCTGCTCGGTGTGTGTGGCGACCGGCTAGCTTGATAGCATCGTCCGGTACTCCGTTGTTTAGCCATGTTTCCGTGAAGATCATGACATTACAGTCCATAATTCTCTTGCTGTGGATGATGCGAAGTCGTAACTCGTCCATTTTGTTCACCAAAGACCGCACATTAGCGAGGAAAATGCTGGGTAACGGGAGACGGTGCGGTGTTAACTTTAGCTTAGCCCTTATACCTCCGCGCTTCCCCCGCCTTTGTTTACGGTCTCGACGCCGCCTGCGAGCACTTCCGCCCGGCCGGGTAGAGTGCGTAGCCTCGGGTGTTTTGGCGATCTCAGGGATGAGTCGAAGATTGTTGATTAAATCGTCAGGGAGGTGTATTCCGATATCCAAAAGTTCCTGTCGGGTGTAGGATGTTAAGGCGAGGCTGTTCCGTGCGAACAGACCCGAAATTAACAATAAAATTACTGCAAAATTGCAAATCTGAGAGAGATGCTGGGCCTCGCGATGCGCTCGCGCCGCCATCTTGGTCAGTCAATTTTAGCTCATGATGCACATTTTTTTCCCGCCATTTGTTTCACATACTTTTTTACTCTGTTGTACATTGTATGGATATCTCTGGATTTTTTAAATGTTATAATGAATAAAATGATATTTTTTCCACTGTGACAAATATAAGTGAGTATCTCACATTGCAGCAGAGAACCAATGAGGAGGAGAGTCAGAGCTGCATCAATCTTTGTGTTTCAGAAGAGGCAGAAAGTCTGGGGAGAATAAATGTAGATTTATTTTTAGTGTATTTCCCTCCAAATAAACTTAGATTTTAAGAGTAGTTTCCTTTTGAGGAAAAGATTGGATCCAGAGTTTAGTTAACTAATCTGATCCCAATAAAACTAAAAGACTTCAAGGTGTGCAGCTTCTCATTTTAAGGTTTAAATTGAAATCTTTCTGCATTTCATTCAATTTATGTAAAGTAGCTCATTATTAAAACGTAGATGATGAAATGATAATAAAATAAAAAACAGGAAGTTTGACTGCCTGCCTCAAAGAAAAGAAACAAATATTCTGTGTTTTTTCTTGAGTTCATTTTGTTTACAACCTCTTTAAGGAAACTATTTGATCAGTAATAACGCCCAGAAGAAAAACTGCATGAGAGCTTTAAGATGTTTAAAACCAGATCAAAGTGAATGTTTTTATTCTTGCCCCTGTCACAAAGTTTGTTTGATCAACTTCAGAAGAAATGCACTTCTTAAAAAAAGCCTTTATGATATTTGAATATGACATTAAAATAGATTTAAAAGTGATATAAACTTACATTTGTCTCAGGTCTTTTTGAGCAGAGAGGTGAAGGATGTTTAGAGAAGTGAAGTTCCTCATCATTTGGTCGCCGTCTTAAACAGCATTCAAAATTTGACTTGAAAATGAGGAAGACAGAAAAATGAATATTCATGTTCACATTGAATGTTCAGCACTTTTTCTTTGAATAGTTGTCACACTGTTTTCACAACCCAGGCTCAGTGAGCTGGACAAACAGGGAGACCACACATTTTTATATTTATTAAATAATAATTTATTGCAAACTAAGGCAAATCATCCTGTTCAAAGAATGTGCAATCTGTAAATCAGTGGTGGTTGTAATGGTGAATGTGTTAAGTGTTGACAAGAGAGTGACAGATTGAGAAGCCAGTTTAAATACTAATGCCCAGCCTGCCCAGGTGTATATAAATTTAACTGGCTCCGCCCCTTTCTACCTGAACTTAAGTGGGGAGCGATACAAAGCAGCAGGAAGAGCACTGACAGTCAGGGGTCATCACACCCTCCCCCTAAAATACTGGGTCCCACCCAGTACCCATAAACAAATTACTATATTTACCAAATTTAGTTCACCAAACATAAGCAATAACATACATATTTGACCAAACCCAACATCACTTATACTTTCCCAATGTTAGTTTCAGTTTCCCTCTCAGGCGCCTGGATCAAGTCCTAGGACCACGTTAAGAGTAGGAAAACAAACTGTGATTAGCAGGCTAGCTAAATGTTCCTTATAGAGATCAGTCTGAATTAAGCATCTTTTAACACCAGTGGCCAATGCTCTATTGACAAGGCTAGTAACTATCATACAAAATCAGAGGCACAACAGTGGCACCAACATACATGTCAAAATGGTGTAGTGCCCAAATAGGAACCAAACTTTCTGTCTCAATGATGAGATCAAACTGACACAAAGTCGACCTCTTGACAAGCCACTCAAGCCCTAGCTTTCTTGCTTGAACTACTACAAAAAATTATTTATTTTGTCAGAACAGACAGGTGCCACCTCTGGACACTCTGTTACAACATCATGTTTCTGCAGGACAAATTGCATCTGGGTTAATTGCAAATCACTGATCAAAACTCACCTCTTCAAACAATCTTTTGATGTATGATTGTGATATGTGTTCTGTTTATCTGTAGCTGTACCTTTATGTTGTTGCCTTTATGATTTGTGTGGAATGCTGCAATGTCTGTTAGTCTTTCCTTACTGTGCTGTTTCTTTTGTCTTTTTTATCAAATGTTTAGTGTGTAAGAGTTTTTGAAAAGCGCTTATGAATAAAATGTATTATTATTATTATTATTCTTAGATATAAGAGAGACATTGGCCGATATGGAGCTCAGCGTAAGGGAAGGAAGACTGCTTATATTCTTTCACAAATTCATTCATTCTTTCATTTCAACTTAAACTACTTCCTCTGTCTACCTGCTCTGGTGATCAGCTGTTAATGGGTGTTTATTCTTTAAGTAATTAACCAACCAGAGTCGGGCACAACCTCTCTCAACCAATCATCCTACTGCGACAAAATGCTAAAATAGTTCTCTCTCTTCCACAGTCATTCTGTCATTTCAAGGCAACTGCTGCAACCCACCACCGCCCCAGTCACCTTCATTCCAGCTCAGCAGAGTCCAGATTCAGGCTCATTATAGCCTCCATTCCTCTTCACCACCACCAGTGTCTAGACTCCATAGGGGGGTATCCTATCCTGCTGTCGGGCACATTACCCTTCCGAGTACATGAAGTCGTCACGATGGAGTCTAATCCTCCAAAGACTTTGCACATTCAAATCTAAATTGTCGCACATTTATTGTTAAATAAATAATTGTTCATTCTCAATTAAGTCTCTCCTGATTGAAATATCAGTCTCAGCTTTTTTTTCCTACCTAATATCAATATCACTACCCAACACTGGCTGTTACACACTGATGTCACTGCATTCACTTTATCTTATCATTTCTGTGTCCAGAGGCAGTCCGTAATGTGTGAAAAAAAATGAATGTCCTGCTAGTGCTGTCATTTTATATGATGCAACCCGAATACTGGATGTTGTCCTGTTTGTTGGGGTAATGTTGAATGTAAGTTGTAAGATATTGAGACACAGTCCCACGGTGATACTGATAAACTCAACGAAATAATTCATGGCAGGATTAGGAGAAGGCTGTTATTTTGTTTCCTCGAGGAACAGGAACACCTCTAATAGCATTCATCAACAATGTCCTCCTGTCTGGGTTTTCTCAGATTAAATTGAGTAGAAGTAAAAACCTGAGCTTGTTGATTTGTAAACGTGACTGAACAAGGACTATCTTTCAATGATAAAATCAAGCTGGTTAAAACATGTTGATGGAAACTGAGAACACGAACTTCCCCAGCAGTATTAGGACGCCTTTCTCAACCGCCAGAAGAGCGGAAATTATAAATTCAGAGATAAACATGTATCTGTTACCACTGTAATAATGTTTTAACATACTTGTGTGATTTAGGATATCAGCTCGTCAACACTTTTCTTCAATTTCAAAACATTGGACAGAGCTTTCTTTCCCCGCCCCCTCCCTCCTAGAGCCAATGTGCAAACAGGTTGCTATGTCGTGGACACTGAAGCTTCAGTTTTTAACCAGCTCTGCATCGGTCTAGAGACTTTTCTGCTCTCTAACCTCTCTCCTTTTTTCAGAAGCAACCGCCTACCTTCTCTGCTCAAAATACAATGATTCTGCGCCACAATGGAAAACTAGAAGGAGGACATACCGACTGCTACATTTACAGATAAACCAGCACTTAAACAGATCATGTTTGATCATGTTTAATGTCTGATGATATAGAAAGACCATTTCAAGATTTAATTCAGAAGATATCTTACACATTGGACATTTAAACTGTCCTCCTTAACCTCGTCTTTGATTCAGGGCCATTTAAACCCTGTCCTCTGGAACTGCCTCACAGGCTTTCTTTAATCTGATTGGAAAACAAGAGCATGCAATGAACGAATCAAAACTTTATTACAGACTCAGGGTCCAAATAATAAAATCCAAAAGACATAAAATACAATACAAGATACATGAAATACAAAGCATAGTATAAAAACTTGCAACTTAAATGCAATGCATGGTATAAAATCACTAAAAAGATAAAAACAGCGCCCCAGAGGATACAACTGTACCAATGTTTCCATATCTTGGATTGATTCAATGTGCATCTCTTTTGATAAACCATTTACTTTTTCAATAAAAAATAAAATCTTGATTAGCAGAGCTTCAATACAAACAAAAGTGAAAACCATCACCTCAAACTTATCCATAATTCATGATCAATATCTCTCCAGATTTGAACATCAGAGGCTTCATGGAGAAAATATTATGTGAAATTACTGAGAATGAATCATGTATTGTGCCAAACACCCTGCAGAATATTGAAATATCACATTCATATCTCAAAGTCGATATTTAAAGCAATGCAGGAAGAGCAGAGAGGGAGACAGAGAGAGAGTCTTCAAATAATCAGGTATGACGTTTGGCAATGACATCATAGTCTGGAGATCTGTTAGTGTGATCCAGATTCATGTAAGTGCTGTCCTCTTCTTTTGGCTTCATGCTCTCTCTTTGTTTCCTTTAGTAAAAGAAGAAATGAGGATTAAAAATTGTTTTATACACAAGTCTGCTCCATTTGTCATATCTTCATCAGCACAGTTTATTCTAAAAAGTCCTCCGGTGTAAAAACATACCAAAGAAACACCATGCAGAGTGTGAGGACGATGTTCACAGTGAGAGACACTCCAGTAACAGCCCAGAAGAGAACTCCACCGTAGGGTCCACAGTTATCCTGAAGACCTGTCATAAGAAATAACATGATAATATCATAACCCTGTTTGGGGGGGGGGACACTTTTTCAACTTGATGGTTTTTACCACTAAAGTCTACTTCATTGTCAGTTTGACAGTGAAGGAAGTACCAAAGCTGTATCATATTTCCAAATCAAGACCGCAAAGCGAGCGAGAGAGACGAGTGTAGGCTGAGCAACCAAAAGACTAAAAGAAGAGGAGTGGTTTCAGCAGGAACAACGCTGAGCCAAAAGAAATTCAATATTCATTTCTGATTGTTTCATGGTGGTTATGTTCAAAAGCACAATTTAAACACACTAAACCCACTGGCACATGAAGGAGTTGATTATGAAAGGGAAACTGAATGATTGATTGGCCCAAATTGGCACACATGGACATTTGGATGAAAAAGACAAATTAGTAATGTTTTATATACTAATACAGAAAGTGCCAAAGATGGAAATCAATCTTGAAAACTGAAACATTAACAACATCTTATAATCAGTAAATCACTGCTCTGGATGAATTATAGACCTTTAAAGGTTTAAAAACACACAGTTTAACTTGTATACATACGCTGAACATCTATGTGTTTGTTGTTGGATCGTCCACTCCCCAGTTCATTTTCAGCCTTGCAGAAAAAAGGACCGCTGACATCTGAAGCTTTAACAGTTATAACACGTCCAGTCCCCATGAAAGTGTCCTGGCCTCCATCAGCTCTGTACCAGGTGTAGTTCTTTACAGTTGGGTTTGCATTAGCACTACAAGTCAGTGTCCCATTTGTGTCTCCTTGCACTGTGGTCCCTTTGGGTGAATCTGAAAAATTATAACAGGGATTAAAGTTCTCCGTCGCTACGACGGATTTCCGTCAATTTCACTATTGTAATAATTTTAGTCGGTGTCAATCTGACAAATAAAAGTCGAGCAAAATGGGTTAATGACATAGCCCTACCCTCGCGTGCAAACTGCGGTTTTTAATGTCAGGCATTTATCTGAATCCTGTAACACAATTGTAGTTTTGTGTTTGTGTGGCATTTTAAATATAAAGTCAGAACTTTGATCTGCTACATGAAGTCTGCTCGGTGTATAGTAGGCTTTTATTGTGGTAGAGAACATCAGCGTGCACTGCCCATCATATCAGGATTTGTTTTCAGGCTTCGGTGCGCAACTTTATTTACCCGACCAAAGTGAAATACAGGAGAATGATAATCCATAACATTACCTGCAGGCAGGGCTAACACTCTGTTAGGAACGCGCATCAAGACAACAGGTGATACAAAACAGAACTCACACAGAGCAATGATGAACTTTCCCACATTATGGTCTTTCTCTCAAACACAGACTTGCCCCTTCCTACATCACAGATTTACTAATACCCTATGAGCCTAGCTGCTGCTTACGTTCCTTAGGTAGTAGCGTCCTCACATTTCCCACAGCCAACCTTGTCACTAAAGTTGGCAGGGCATTTTCTTCATATTCTTCCTGCTGTTGTCTCTCCCCTCTGTGTGCTTTGTATGTATGTGTATGCTTTGTCTATGACTACTTTTGAACACAGTACTCCAGACTAGCCTATGTTTGTGTAGCATGTTCATTAGACAGAGTGCAAAACTGAATTTCCCCTCGTGGGATTAATAAAGGATAATTTAATTTAATTTAATTTAATTTAACTTAATTTGATCCATAAGCATCTCACACTGAGGTGTTTAATTTATTAAATTGATGTCATTAAATGTCAACACTGATTAAAAATCTAAAGAATTGGGTAAAGATATCCTTCAAAGGACCTAATTTAATTTAGTCAAGATTTTAAGGAGATGAGAGAGCATTTAAAAGTTTAAGTTTGAATTCTTTAATCACAAGACAAACATACTCACATGTAATGTCAGCTGTTAAACTGGTGTTCACAGATGACTCAGTGCTGCCATCTTGTTTTCTGTAGACAGCAGTACAGGAGATTTCCTGTCTGTGATGGAGGTGTGATGCTTTGAAGTTCAGCACAGAGATCTTGACTTTAGTTTTGTCCTGATTCTCCTGCAGGGTCTCCTGACCTTCACCCAGGCCGGGGCTCCATGTCAGATTTGGAGGAAGAGACAGACAGGGAGCTGGAGCAGAGCAGTTCAAACTCACTGAGGTTCCCTCTTTCACCTTCAGTGTGGGCGGAGTCAGAGTCGGTCTGGGTGGATCATCTGTTCAGAAGATACATAAACATGTATAAGCAGTCATTTCTCTCTACTATCAAAGGTTTGATTTATCTTTATTTTAAAGTAATCAATGATAAGGTCAGAGAACTACTACATGACTGAACTGTTAATAAGTTTAATTTCAAACCTACCTTTGACTGAAATTTTCACGCCATCAAAAAAGTATTTCAGATCATTGTCACATTCCAATTTAAAATTATGCACTTTGTTGTTTTGAGGTTGCATGTCATTCAGGGTTGTGGTGCAGTCTTTTTTTGTTAGGTCACCGATCAATTGTCCTTTCTGTTGTGGATTACTGCTATCAAACACAACAGGTCCCTTATAATAATCTCTCCATAATGCTTTACAAGTGTTATCTAAGTTCACATTATATTGATCCTCTACGTCAAAGGAGCAGGGGATTGTCACACAGGATCCCTTCAGAACCTCTATAGTCTGTGGTATAATGCTCTCAAACTGTCCACACAGGTCACCTGAAACACAAGAAACAAATCCTTATTACAATTATACATTAACAATACAATCCTTATTCATGTTGAGTTTATAATGTCTATATTGCTAAAATCAGCAATGTTCATTGCATGTGTCTCTGTTAAATAAACAAACAAAAAAAATAAAGTCATGATACATTTTATTGATGGGTCTGTTTCTAAAAATCTTATCAGTATGCTTTCAAAGATAAAATAGTCTTCACATAAAACTCAGGATTCATCATTTTCACACAGCTTTTTTACATGAAAGTTGTAAATTTAACACCAAATCTCTACATTATGATATTGTTAAAAGAAAGCAGAACACATTAGTAGCTAATTTCTTTGACAAATATAAGTGAGCATCTCACCTTGCAGCAGACAGCCAATGAGGAGGAGAGTCAGAGCTGCAGCCATCTTTGTGTTTCAGAAGAGGCAGAAAGTCTGGAGAGAATACATGTAGATTTACAGTTTAGTGTATTTTGCTCCAAATAAACTTAGATTTCATTTTGAGGCTGTTGTTGAATGTGATCTTTGCAGAAGTTGCAGATGGAGAAATATGTTGCAATATTTGAATCTTCATCAATGTGGAAAAGGTTGGATCCAGAGTTTAGTTCACTAAATTGATCCCAACAAAACTAAAAGACTTCAAGGTGTGCAGCTTCTCATTTTAAGGTTTAAATTGAAATCTTTCTGCATTTCAATCAATTCAAGTAAAGTAGCTCATTATTAAAACAGAGATGAAATTATTATAAAATAAAAAAACAGGAAGTTTGACTGCCTGCCTCAAAGAAAAGAGACAAGTGTTTTATGTTTTTTACTTGAGTTCAGTTTGTTTACAACCTCTTTAAGGAAACTATTCAATAATTAATAATCAGTAATAATGCCCAAAAGAAAAACTGCATGAGAGCTTTAAAATGTTCAAAACTTGATCAGAGTGAATGCTTTTTTTCTTTCCCCTGTAACAAAGTTTGTTTGATCAACCTGCAAGTGCAAAAAAGATGCACTTGTTAAAAAGTAGCTTTATGACATCAAATATGTTGATTTGTTTTATTTCCCGAAAAAGGATAAAGTTATTTAAAAGCTACTTAAAAGTGATATAAAAGTTTTATGAACTTACGTTTTTGTCAGGTCTTTTTGAGCAGAGAGGTGAAGGATGTTTAGAGAAGTGAAGTTCCTCATCATTTGGCCACCTTTCCAAACAGCATGCAATAATTGACTTAAAAATTAGGAAGTAAAAAAAACAGCATTATTCATGTTAGCACAGAATGTTCTGTACTTTTTATGAGTTATTTTCAATGCAATAACATCTTGATGTAATTTAATATTTACAACCCATCAGTTTGACTAGAAAGTTACTATTTGAGATCCACATACAGGAGGTGACAACTCAAACTTTTTTTTTACTGTCAAAGCGTCCTGCCTAATCATGAAATAAGCAGGCGACTCTATAAATTACATTTTTAATCATAACACAATTGTGAAAAAAGCACTTTAATTCTTACTCAAAATCAGCAATTTTCTTTTTTTTTCAAGTGAAACTGAAGGAGAGTAAATATTAAATTATTTAAAGGTGTTTTCACATTAGGTACAATTGTTTTCTTACAGTGTACAAATGTATTTCATAAGTGACATATTCAAATTTGTGGTGTTTATAGGATCAGCATCTTTGTAGCCTTTAGTTGTAGTCAGCAACATTAGGAATATTATTTGCAAGAATAAACAAACAACAATGGCAACTGTGTTCCACATAAACCATGGCAGTAAATACTGCAAGGTTGCCAAGCCAATCCCCATCTTCTTTTGCTTAAGGTTTCAGAGTCAAGTGCTCTATTTATTGATCGAAACAGTTCGATCAAAGAATGTCTGACTTGTTATTGAGTCTGGATTGATCCACACATAGACTTTAAGGTTGTTGTCTGTTCTTCTTAAAGTTTTAATCTTCAGGGTGCAGCTACCCTCTGTGGCTGCTCCCTTTACTGAGGTGCGTCCTCTGAACTGTTGTTCCACTGTAGGAGGATATCTGTCATACACCACAGGATAATACATCTTATGGTATTGATACCAGGTGACCTGGACATGAGCTTTTGTCTGACATGGTACCACAGCACAGCTCCCCTCCACTGCAGTCACTGTTTGAGGTACAGTGATGTTCCAGCTTCTCACCTGCTGCAGCACAGAGAAGCCTTTGTGTGGGGGAGAGGAGGAAGAGGAAGGAAGGGTAAATGGGTTAGCAAAGTTGACAACAAATGTTTATTGTTCAGTGAAGTAAGGCTGATGTCAAAGAAAAGTATGTGTCATGCAACAGGAAATGAACAACAGTGAAAGCTGCTTTTGAAAGCAGAGTTTACTGTACAGCCATTTGTCATACAAAGTAACATTATGAGAGCTGTCACTCACACTCGTTTCCTTTGGTGAGGTTATGTTTCAGAATAAAAACATCTTTAAAAAACCCTTTTATTATTAGGGATGATGACCAATCGAAAACATTCTGAAGTATTTGTAGCTTTTCTGATATTGATTATATAAACTTCTTGTAGTGCAGCACCTGTGTGTCCAATAGGCTTAAAGTTGTTCGTTTGAACTAACTGATGTTGTTTCCTAGTTCTAGATCTTTTATGGCTGTATGATTTATTCACAGAATGAGTTAAGATATATATATATATATATACTGTATAATATATATATGTGCACGTGATCTGCAGATAGATGGAAAATGCATAAATATGGTGTAACAACTACCGCTAAGTCTCAGTGAAAAGAAGGCAGCATTTAAAGCCTGGCTCACACTGCAGGAGTTTTAAACTCCTTCCCAATTTTGAATTCGGGCAGCATCAGACAGAGAATCCTAACAGATATTCTTCTCCATAATCTCAAATATGCTCATACTACAAGATATGAAATCTTTTCACATCACAATCTTCAGGATTTTATTAGGATTATCGTGCCCGACGGAGGAACGCACCACCTCACCTGGCCTCACGTTAACAATGGAGCCGCGGTTAAATTTGCGATTATACTGATTTGCACAGAGAATAAAATACAAAAACATGTTTTTTAAAGTTTTGGTAGAAGAAATTTCTTGGGAAACGCGGAAAACATGGATTGCTTAATCTTCAGTGAGAGCTGGAGGTCAGATTGTACCTGTCAGATGCATACAGGTGTCCTGTGCGGGTTCCCTCCTGCCGCTGGTCACTACTACTACACATATTACTGTCCTCCCTCGTCTCTGTAGTCACACACGACTTCTGCCAGACCCTTTCAATATCAAACATGTTTGAAATAAATCGGGGAGTCCCCGACGATCACCGAGCAGATTGGGGACGTTAAGATTGGATCTTTATTACAACTCACACTACAAGATAATGTCGGTAGATAATCGGTTCCGATCAGTCTTGAGTCGGGAGCGATCCCGCGATTATCGGAAAGGAGGAATCAGGCCGATTTGAGATCCGATTATCCTGCAGTGTGAGCCAGGCTTAAGTCGTACCTGCTGTACAAATAGGAGGACATTACAGACTTTTTTTGCTGACTTTCATACAGAAAGAGCTCGTAAAGTGTTGCTGTTTAATTGGGTATCGTTTCTTTGTTTCAAACACTGCTTCGTCTTTTCTCCGTTCCCTCCACCCCGTCTGCTCTCACGCAGGGATCAGATGGTGGCTGTGTGTGACAACAATCAGTAGCTTCACTAGGTAACGTTTCAGCCTGCTGTAGTCTGTATCTGTAAACGTAGCCAAACTATGTTACAGAGGGGTGTGTTCAGTCCAAAAACTGAAGATGCAGTTCCTCAACACACACGCCTTTTATATTTCAGTCTGATGTTATCAGATTTTAAAAGTACTTTAAAAATAAAAGGGGAGTTTAGGTTTATCTAATTGTTTGAAGCTGTAGAAAGGCAGAAAGAAAATGGAAAAAAGTCAAACTCCAAGTCTCTTATGACTTGCTGCTTTGACAGAGTCTTGGTATTGAGCAAAGGACTTTTTTTTAGCAAGGACAAAATACTTATGCGATCTCACAACACAAAACTTCAACAGACCCAAGGTTAATAAAAACCGTAAACTCACTGAGGCCACGTCCACACGTATACGGATATTTCTAAAAACCTGTTTCCCCCCCCTCCGGTTGCAAACAAAAACCCTGTCAACACCAACAGTTTTTAAAAAATCTCTCAGTCCACATGGCAACGCAAAAACGATGGAAAACGCTCACATAAGCATGCCATAAGCATGCCAGGCCAGTAGGTGGCGATAATAGCTGTGTCTCATTCACATCAAACACTGTAAAAGAACATTGCGAGCATGCGTATTAAGCGTAATTTTGACAGCGGCAATTTGGAAAGATGGCGAAACAAGTCAACAAACACAAAGCCGATTCATTCGTTTGGACGGACGACGAAGTGGAGTTGCTGCTTTGAGTTACACTTGAATAAGTGCCAGGAGAATGTCGACTAACAGCAGAGAACAGATGTAAACAAACTGGTAGCCCGCCATCTTGGTTATGACGCATGCTCAACACGCAAGTCGACGTAATTACGTCACTATTACAAAAAGCTCCGTTTTAACTGTTTTAACTGTT
Organism: Labrus bergylta; assembly: GCF_963930695.1. Taxonomy (NCBI): domain Eukaryota; kingdom Metazoa; phylum Chordata; class Actinopteri; order Labriformes; family Labridae; genus Labrus; species Labrus bergylta. The sequence goes on from NC_089202.1 coordinate 19,755,695, forward strand.
CACACGAATACAAGTAAACGTGATTTTTTTTTTAAAATCTCCACCTTGGAATGCGTTTTTCAAAGACTTTGTTTGCAGTGACCAAAACCTCAGTTTTCAATTGTTTTCACGCCAAAAGGGAGAGAAAATACTACGTTTTCAAAAAAATCGTATACGTGTGGATGGGGCCTGACTCACTGACTACACCTCTCCAGTCTCTTGCACAGAAAATTGCGAGATTTTTTAGAATTCTTTGTGGAAAAAACAATTGATATAAAAAAGCTAATTTTACCACCCTCTGCACCACAGCCAGACCCTCGGTCAGCTGTGCAATTCTTTAATCGATTTGATCCATTATCTCTCTCCTCTCTGCAAGAAATAATCCTTCATTTGAAGCCCACATCATGGACATCTGCTTGTATTCTCCGTTGCCTTTTTAAAGAAACATTTTAAATTATTAGCATCCTCTCCTTCATCAACAGCTGCCTCTCCACAGGATGCTTCCAGACCGATTTTAAACATGCAGTGGTTTAGCCTCTTTAAAAAAACCTAACCTAGATCCTAACATCTGATCAAATTTTAACCCATTTCGAAACTCCCATTACTATCCAAAATTCTCGAAAGAGTAATCAATAAACAAATGAATCAATTTTTAAGCAATAATCAAATATTTAAAGCACTCCAATCAGGTTTTAGAGAAAAGCACAGCATTGAACAGCCCTTTTAAAAGTTCTTGATGATTTGTTTTTAGCAGTAGACAATGGGGACTATGCAATTTTAATACTTTTAGCGTGGAGATCTCAGTGCCGCATTTTAGACGGTTGACCACAAAATAATTATCACCAGGCTTAAAGACTGGGTTGGGATCCAGGCTAAATATGCTCAAATCATATTCGGAAAACAGAAGTTTTAAAGTATGCCTAGGATACAGCTTTTCTCCCTCTGCTGGCCTCACCTGTGGGGTTCCTCAGGGCTCAGTTTTATCACCTCTTTTTTGTTTTTCCCTGTCCATCCTGCCACTGGTCTCCCTAATAAGGAAGCACGGCTTATCCTTCCACTGGTTTGCAGATGACATGTAAATATATATCCCTCTCAAAAGCAATAACCCCCACTCCCTGCAAATACTACTCGAAAGACTGGATGGCACAAAACGTTTTAATACTAAAAAATTAGGTAGTTCTGTTTGGCCCCCCTGACTCCAACCAGCTTTATCTGTAAAACACTTGGCCCACTGTCATCTTATGTAAAACCCTCTTCATGTGTGTATATATATTTTATTGTCTTTCTTTGAAGCTGCTGTTGTTTTTACGCCTTGTAAGTAAAGCACATTGGTTAGTTGAGGCTGTTTTTAAACGTGCAAACTTGACTTGCCTTTGAATTATCATAATGAAAATTGTAGCAATGTGGGTAAAGTGATGAAATATGAGAATATGATATGTTGTTAAGATGCAGAAGATGTATTGTGATTCGTCGGCCATTCTGCAAAACGATCTGTGACAATCTGACCTGTGAAACTTTAAATTCGATGCACCCTTAGTTCACAAAAGAGGCTATAAAATATCCATGCTACTTTGTCAAATAGCATAAAAAACTAAGAGCTCTCTCATATAAGACATGCCTTAGGCATCAGTATATGAGTAAATATCAATGCTGAAAAAGTCAGCAAACATGCCCCTCAGTTATTTAGGTGCTGGGTCGAAAAAGTCTCTAGATATTCCCTGTCAGGCTCAAAACAATTTTATTTCATGTACTTATCGCAAATAAATGAGTATATATTTGGGAGCCATAGTATTGTGAGTCTTTGTGCATCATAAATATCAATGGTCACATACGTTACTCTTTTATTTTTTATTTTTGCGCAGTAAATGCGTATATTGTAAAGTAACAGCCAAAGATAGAAAGAGGAATCTAGAGTGAAAAAGAAGCGATGACTTGCATCAAACAGATCAGACTCGAGTCAAACCTTGGTTACTGGGACATTTATTCATTTATTTACACAAGCTGCTCATTAGTCATTTCCTTAGTAACATCTGTTCTTCCTAAGTTCACACAAAATTAACAACTGAGACCCCGAATTAACTTTTTATTTTTGTTATTATTGGCTAAAAAAAAGTGGAAATTTGAATAATTTTATTCATTAATAAACAAAACCTGTCACTAGCTTAAAGAACCTAAACATTAAGGCACTCTAAATTCTAACTTTTTTAACAAGGCTTTGTACCTGGCAGAATGTTAGTTTGCTTTTCTATTTCCTGTTACACTTGTGTTATATGCTATGTGGTAGTCTTGGCAATGGTATAAAGACACACAATTTGAAGATAGCTGAAAGATGTTGCTAAGGGGCTTTCAAAAGCTTCACTTGATTTGGATGACATATAGAGCATTGTGTTGATTCCCTGCCTGAACTAACGCTACGCTAAATTTCTATTGCTGATATAAGAACTTTTGATATTGTTTTGCTCTCTTGAATGTATATTTTCTTTTTTCTTGTTTATTTTCCATAAAATAAAATAAAAAATTAAGCAAAAGAAAAGTTGAAACTAGGGCTGGGTGATATGGCCTTGAAATAAAATCTTAGATGTTTTTTCCACACCGAACTTGATTGACGATTTTAACTTGATTTTCATTTAAAATGTGCCTCTGTTTTGTGCTCACAGTTTGGTTAATTCTTTGCATTGAGACCAAGGACAACTAGTCATTCTTCATCACCCTGCAGGTTATGGGTCTGCAGTAGTTGCTGCAAATTCATTGAGGATGAAAAGCCTTCAGCGTTGACACAACTTATAAAAAAAAAAAAAAAACTGCAGCTATCAAGCACAAGAGAACTGAAGTCACTATTTTTCTTCGTTTCAGGTTCAGGCAGGGAATGGAGTCACGCTCTACTATCATGCCAGAGTTTCGGTAACAGCTGATCTCACACAAGCCTCATCAGCTGATGGCCAGCTGATTTACTTCAAAGCATTCTATTAGCCAAAAGTTCTTATGCCGCTTATTTAAACTGCTCTAGCCTGCCTACTCTTTGCTGCTCCCTCTGCGAGCCACATTTGCAGCCCTCCTCCACCCCAGCTCCTCCTTTTATGCTGCAATGACTTGCATCAATCAATGTCATGCATGTCATTGATGTCTGCTCTGTTTGGCTTTGCTGCTTATCTCTGCCTAAAGCTTTCCTTGTATGCACAGGAAGGGCAGGGATGTGTGCTGCTCCTGCCTTACGCATTCAACTTAAGAACGTGGAAGGTCAGGGAGATCCAAAAACAGAGCCATACCGCCGAATATAAATAATTGCGATAAAGTACATTTTCTTGACAAAGTGGTCCTGACTGAACTGTAAGCTATGTCTGCATCACACTCTTTTCTCTAAATTTAACCCGAGCATATTCACATTCAGAGTCCTTCCTCACATTTCTAGGCTTCACTTCGTCATATAGATTTACCATCTCTACTGCATTGCTCACAAAATTCAATGCTCCCTCTAAGCGCTTCTCCTCCAGATAGGAGCGACCTGACTGATTTGTGTCCTCAGAGCTTCCTCCCTCCTTCTTCCCTTTGCTCCTCCAAGTCACACTAGTGTAAATCACATCTTTGCTTTCCTCGTTTTTCTTCTCTGAACTTGTACTGGCGTCTTCTGTGTTGTTTTTGCTTGAGCTTGGTAAGTTGGTGCTGATTGGCTCAGAGGTAGTTGCAGGTTGGGTGACACCTGGTTTCTTCAGCTCATAGGTGTTGACATAAATGTCCTCATCTGTTTTGTTGGGTTCCTACAATGCAAAATAAAATGTTGGTTGGTTATTCTGCTTATTTAAGTGACACTAAGTAGAAAACTGCTGGATTCCAAGATAAAGTACCTCGTTTCCTTCTCCACTTGGTAGATGTTGGCTCATGGCAACTGTGCTGGTGTTACCTGACCTCTGACTCTTAAGCAGGTTGTGTTGAGTCCTCTGAGTCCTGAGAAAAACAGCATCGTATAAACCTACAAGAATATACTGTAAACAGTTTTGTTGTTCCCACTGGTAGTTTAAAGTTGAGAAAAAAATTCAGAAAACTAAATTGAGTTGTTTTAAGATGTCTCACAGCTCTCGAAACACAGGATCACAGCGTCTGCAGGAATAATTTTGTCATAATGTTGTGCCACGTGTGGCTAGCATTCACAGTGCTAGCACTACCAGCCTTTGGTCCTCCATGCAGGTTAAAGGGGCTATATGTAACTTTTCAAAAATACCGCGTTAGTAGTGACACCGCATGGCCGTCAGGCGAACTGCACCAGTAACCTGTTGATCGCTCTCCCTTGCGAGCATCATCATCAGCCACGAAACACTGGATATTTACCAGCATGATGTTTACAGAGGAGGTAAGTGGTCATACACATGTGAAAGTCTGTGAAGGAGTCTTTGTGTCTGTATTCATTCTCCATCCTACAAACAACAGTCTCGGCTGAGAGTAGTGATGGGCGATATGGCCTCAATTTGATATCACAATATTTTTTTGCCTAATGTCGATATTCGATATGATTCGATATTTATCGTATTAAAGTTTATAAATGTAGCCTATAAAACTGAATCTCCAATGTATGAAAAAAAATATCACCCGACCATTGTAATCACTGGCCCAGGAACTTTACTTTTGATCGAAGAATAACAGTCACCAATTTACTCTTGAACCATTGTGATGCAAAAGTCAATTACAACTTTTATTTAATTAATTGAGCTCTAATTATAGAAAATAAAAATATTTTGTATTTTTCTCATATTTATATGCTCCTGTTTATTCACCATGCTGGTAACTGTAAGAGTCTACTTAATCTGATATTAATATGAGACTGTGATAGAGCTGGAATTCTTCTGATCACCTTTCTCTCCTTCTTTCTTCTCTGTGAGAAACTCTTCATCCTTAGATCTTTACTTTCGGAGCTCTCTTAAGAGCTAAGATGCTTTGTGAATAACTTTTATCTTTACCAGGATCTAGTCTTTAACTTTAAGGGGAAATTTAGCTGCAGTGTGTTCCAGCTCCTCCAGCTGTCTGCCACTGTGGCTGAAACTTTTCTCCGTTCAGTTTTCGTCATGCCCTGCTGTCTTTTTTCTGGTGATTTTATTTCTTTGAATGCTGATTTTAGCTCGGCTTTTGTCGGGATATGATGATTTTAAAAACGTTTTACCAAACATGTGTTTTAGTAGAGAAAACCTGCGCTAAAATCTGAGTGCGAGTGTACAATTTGAGTGTAGCTAGCGCGCTCGCTGAAGTGACAGCAGTGAAGCCGCCAGCTGAACGTGCAATCAGCTGGCCCAGACTCTGTCAATCATTCATCCGGGCCAGCGGGCCAGTTCTAATGTCGAGCCCTGCGTTATGTGCCCTTTTTTTCTAAGTAATTTGGCCTCGCTCGCATCTTTCTCTTTCTCCTCCGTGTTGGCCGCTTACAAGAGCTAGGCTACTCAGGGGAAGGAGTCTCCTCCGCCCTTTCGTCTCCGCGCAACAAGCGCTGCTGCAGAAATCAAAAACTTCGAAGTAGTTTAAAAAATAAAATCAATGTTCCCTTTTCCATATCAAGCATTAATTAAATATCGATCGAATCGAGCTTCATGATATATCGCCCAGCACTAGCTGAGAGCAGGAGTGTGTGATGATTTTGTCCGTCTATGAGAGCTCTTAGGGTGGATAGAAGTGTGTGGAAGGCGGCCTCTGGCTGTGGAGGTGAAGACCGGGAGTGTGTGATGAGTTTGTACTGTTGATCTCTGTAAGCGGAGCAGAGTGAGGAGGACGTTGAGAACGTGCATAAAATGTCACTTCCTGGAGATTTCAAGGAAAATGCGACCCGGGGAAACTTTTATACGGGGAACACAGATAGACAGTGAACATCTACTTTTTCACATCAGTTAACCGTTCACTTATTAATGGGTGATAAAAAACGATTTATACATGTAAAAAGTTACATATAGCCTTGTTAACTTCCACATGCCTGTGCTTTTTACACTTTTGTCAAGATACGCCACTTTAACACAAGATAGCCTACATACAACTTTTATTCAATTTTCAAAATACAGTCAAACCTCTCTGTGCTATGAGATGCCATTTGTCTACTATGCTGATTTACATCTAGGTAGTGGAGAATTAGTCTTTAACTGGAGCTCTAGCTCTCGTTGGTGGCAGGCAGCATTTCAGAAACAACATTGTTATGCGTGCATGTACAACAGTCACTGTACAGGACACACAACAATAAAATGAATTCCAGTAACATTTTGAATTGATTGATTATATTCTGAAACATGAAAAGTGTGTTAAAAATCTAACAAAGTATGAAGTCCAGCAAAGCATGATGGGATATGTCAGCTGTACTACTAGGCTACTACCCACTACAGGAAGGATCACAGATGAGATGAGCAGAGCGGAGGAGTCGCGTGGTGATGGTAAGTTTGTACAAAACATTTCTGGTTAATGGAGTTAATACACACTTACTATGTCATTCCCTTGTTCAACATAATTCTTATATAACTGTACCCATTTGTTGCTCATGCTTATATAACAGACCTTTGTAAATACATTGAGGAGCTAATAATTAGCCAGCTATTGGCTGTGTACTGTCCCTCTGCTGCAGCTGAACGAATGGGAAGTTAAGGGGAATCACTGCTATATAACAGCTGCAGCTCAGGAGAAAGCAGAGTTGTGGTGGTTTGACACTAAAGTGTGTTGAATTATCTCGCAAGCTACGTTAGTCCGTTTATCTTAATGCAAGGCTACTCCCAATAAAGGGAGAGAAAAATCAGTAACTTGTGGGTACTTGACTGAACCCAGCGTCTTTTTCAGAGTGTTTAGTGTTTATTCAGCAGCTCTGGGTTCTAACACAGACCAGCTCAGCAGCAGCCTGTGCAGTTCAGCAAGGTGTTGATATGAGCAGTCAATCATATTCTAGATTTTTCGGGATTTTTCCAGGTAACAAAGGAATGAGGCTTGTCAGCTGATGATTATAGAGAAAGGGAATTTGTAGACACAAATGGCCTGGATGTTGCAGCTGAGTGTTTGATAGTGGGAAAAAAAGATTATTTTTCTTCAATATTACTCATGATATTCTTATCTCTTTTCTATTGTATGATTCCACTGAAGTTGAACTTGTATAAGTAAAGAAAATTACAATAATTAATATCATAGAATCACAACATTTTGTTGTAATTCTCACATGTTTTTGTTTAAAGATATAAGGTAGAATGTGGTTGCTAATGTTCACATTAAAATATGTATATGAATTAAATATTGACTAAACCCATGTTTTATATATTTTATTGTTGAGTAATTGCATTATGTCTAATATTTACAACAGTTATCAAAGCCAGAGAAATACGTAATTTTATTGTTTTTAATGTTTTTATTTTTCAGGTTGCTGAGGGTGGAAGAAGTAAGGTGCAGGACTACTTCACAAAGGAAAGGAGCATGTTTTATTTGATACTTTCAACTTAAATTTGATGTTTAGTTTTATATAGTTTCTTATTTTTATATTTTTTAACTTCCAAGTAAAGTGTAGTGTTTCAGTGCACTGTTGTTATTCTGGCCAATAAAGGCTTTTGTTCAACATAAAAAAATGATTGTCTTCATTATATATCTTTTCCAAAAGTGTTTGAAAGCTGTGTTTGAAGGATCCAGGCAAAAAATGTGTGTATATCTATGTATCTTTAAAGATCAAAGATAGATTGGCCGATATATATCGGTATCAGATTTCTTTTCTCCCTTATATCGGTATTGGATCCAAAAATCCCATATCAGTCAGGCCCTAGATAGTACCTAAAAGTACCAAAAGCTTTAAATACCTACAGACCTTCATTCATATTTAATCCCAAAGTTGCTGTGAGCAAAATAGAAAAAGAGATCAGTGGTACATCGTTAAATCACAGGTCGGACATTTCTCCAGTCATTTTGGCGTATCATAAAGCTGCATATTCATGTTTATGTCTCACAAACAGACGCAGAGCAGAGGACACTATAAATAACACAAATACATTGGCAACATTTTCGATCCACAGCATTTGACATTTGAAAAATAAAAATATCCTGGATAAGACTTGGTCTGCTCATAATCCAAAAAAATACTTAAAATGTTAAAGATTTTAAATTGAAGACCAGAGGAACACCATATAGAATCTGTATCTTCACTCAAATAAAGAATATAAAAGTCCCAGTAGGAGGTTTTTAAATATTTTGCATAGTGGTATTCTGTACGGTTTGGTTTGATTTGCTCTTAACCTACCTGTTCACAAAGAGTAGAGCACATACTAGCACCAGGAAGACGACAATGGTGGCGATGAAGACTGGCAAAATCACTGAAACATACAAAGGACAATATGGGATTATGGTTGAAGCTCCACTTCAAACGAGATTATTATTTTTGGTAAATTCAGGCATAATGTAATAATAATTAATTTTTCACATATTTAAGCTCTCCAGAGGACGTTTTCTTCACCACTTACCCATTCATAAAGCTTTCTTGTTAATACTTAGTAATTATGAGAACAAATTGTGAAATGTGCCGCTTACCAATAAAAGTTATATTCAGTTCAGAGACAAACCTTGACTTTCTGCAGATGTTGGAAGGCTGTAGAAAATAAATCGCTGAGCAACAGATCCCAGAGAGTTTGAACTGCGACAAAGCACAGTGAAGTGATCCTTCCTTTGGGCTTGACTCATGGTGATGAAGCTCACGACTGTACCATTTCGATGCTCATAACTGACTGCAAACTCTTCTGAGTGATTGACAGCTAACCCATCCAAACTCCATTGTAAAGTGGGAGGAGGATTTCCCGTAGACTCACAGGAACAGTTGACCTGGTTAGCAGTTTTGGTGCAATCAGATGAGGACATGATCTGTGGAGCATCTGTAATGGATGTAGGGAAAAGAGACAAGTAGAGAGTCAAGTAAAGCCATGCTGTATCAAATTTGCAAAAGTAAAAGATAAGGCTTATGGCTGTAAAAAAAAAGAAAAAAAGTTGACCAGCTGTGCGTGTCCAAGTGAATGAGGCAAAGAAAAATTCTAGTTCCTCCATGTCAATCGGTTTTCATTCTGGGCCTGTGTCCACAGAGGGCGCTTTTAACGCTGGCAGCGCCTATTTTCAATACAAAACCAATGTAGTTCAGTGTTTTCAGCACTCATAAGTTTCTTGAGGCCGCATTTACTTAGCTGTCAGTTGAAAACAATTCCACTTATGGAACAGCACTACGCTCTTATATGTCACATCTCCATAACCAACCTATGGCATTTTATCCCAGCCAATAAAATTGCGTGCGGACGAGATCCATGCGCGAATTTAAAGGAGCTGTGCGTGCAACTCAAACAGCCACGCATGCATATTATTTTTGTGAGCACTTGCACAGCATTCACTTGCAGAATTTATCTGTTCGCACGAGCAATATTGTATCCTGCAAGGAGAAAACCATGCTTTGAGCACGAGCAAAATCTCACCCTGAGCGCGTAACTACAGTGCTCTCTCCTGCTCGCTCGCGAGGGGATTTTTCTTTTTGCGCTCAAAGCATGGTTTTGTCCTCTCAGGATACAATATTGCTCGCGCAAGCAATTTCATTTGAATGATTGTAATTTTACTTGATATGCACATTCTTACTCTTACCCCCTTTTTGGGGGTAAAGTTAACATTTGCTCGTCTCTAATTTAATTATAGAACCTCATATATAACACAGTGTTTCCCTTACCATTCAGGTCGTTCAGGGTGGATTACCCAAAGTGATCTCCCACCAACCTAAAAGAAAGGCACTAAATACTTTATCTATGTAAATTATCCATCCATCCATTATCTATAACTCTTTTCTCCCTTTATTTACAACAAAGTTAATCCTCTACAAAAGAAAGATTTTATGGATTTGAAGTTTCCAATCAAAGCAAATTAAAGATAAACAAAGAGACTTTCATACATTTTGAAAAATGTAACTGATGAATGACACCTACAATGTACATCTATTTGTCTTGTGTTTGATTGAAAACTTCCCAGTTTATTTTCAGCCTTGCAGAAAAACGGGCCTCTCTTTCTCGAAGCTTATTAACAAAGATTATTTACATTCCTCATTTGTAAAACGCTGCACAAAAGAAGCCTGACCTACCTGCATTTATGCAAATGTTTCAAACGATACCTACACTGAACATCCATCTGTGTGTTGTTCGATCGTCCACTTCCCTCTTCATTTTCAGCCTTGCAGAAAAAAGGTCCTCTCTCCCTAGAAGCTTTGATGTTTAAAACACGTCCAGTCCCCATGAAAGTCTCCTGGCCTCCATCAGCTCTGTACCAGGTGTAGTTCTTTACAGCTGGGTTGGCATTAGCACTGCAAGTCAGTGTCACATTTGTGTCTTCTTGCACTGGACCAGAGGGACTGACTGACACTGTGGTCCCTTTGGGTGAATCTGAAAAGAGAAAAAATAAAGTTGTATTTTTTGAATATGTAGTTTATTTGTGATGACTACAATTGTAGTTTTGTGTTTGTGTGGCATTTTGAATATAAAGTCAGAACTTTGATCTGCTACATGAAGTCTGCTCGGTGTATAGTAGGCTTTTATTGTGGTAGAGAACATCAGCGTGCACTGCTCATCATATCAGGATTTGTTTTCAGGCTTCGGTGCACAACTTTATTTACCCAACCAAAGTGAAATACAGGAGAATGATAATCCGTAACATTACCTGCAGGCAGGGCTAACACTCTGTTAGGAACGCGCATCAAGACAACAGGTGATACAAAACAGTACTCACAGAGCAACGCGCGACATGAGTCACCGTTAAACTGGACCGTTTGACAACACAACTCTAACATGTCTTATTAGCTTAACAAGCTATCACTAGTTTTCTCTGATACATTTAACGACTGAGTGGGTGAAAGTTATGAAGTACAGTACTACATTAGTGCTGTACACATTTTAAAAAGCCTTCTTGTACTTAAAGAAAAAAACTTCTTACTCCACTGAATTTATAGAAAATGTTTAGTTTGTTTGCTAGTTGCTTCTCAGATTCAGATCTATGATGCAAAATAGGATGAATACACTAATGTCAAAATATCTTTATGTGCCCTGCTGGCTAAATAAATATGCCTATATATTTTTTTATTACTCTTTACTTTAACTTAACTTAGTAACTTAACTTTATTTATATAGGCATACAATGAATTTGACATTAGTCACATTTGTCAAAAAGAAGCAAGGCCTTATCTGTCAGTCTAGATTTTGAGCTTTTTATACCTAGATCAAAAACACCAATTAAAATTGGTTATTTGTTGTTTTATTACTGGTAATGGGCACCTCTGGGAAATGGCGACTTCATTAAAATGTTCAATATGTTCAAATGCACTGCAAACCCAAAGTTTCCCCCACAACTGATTTAAAAAACTAGGCGGGTCTTCTTGCTTTGCTGTGTACAATATTACTTTTTTCTTGTGTTTTCTTGTGTCTGCTACTTCCTTTTGTTTGTTAAGGAAAAAAACAATAGCTTATAGTCTGGAGCATTACTGGAAAGTGGATTAGGGTGTGAATACTGCCATGAGGGATTGCCTTTTTTCTCCACTCAGTCGTCTTTGTCTTATCACTGCCTGTACTGAACCATGAGGAGGTACAAATACCATTTCAGGCCTTATAACCATCATAAAATCCAAACTGGTGAGTAATGAGAAAATTCACTCCGCTTACAGTGTGAGTCGATAAAGACAATAACTAATCAGACCAAAATATATATTTTTAGAGAGTGGTGAGGACGGCGGAAAAGATCATTAAGAGTCCACTTCCTCCCATCCAGGAGATCGCAAAAATCCGCTGCGTGACCAGGACTCAGAAAATCAGCAGAGACACCTCCCACTCCCACCAAGGACTGTTTTCGCTGATGGACTCTGGAAAGAGGTTCTGCAGACTCCGAAGCAGAACTTCCAGGTTCTGTAACAGCTTCTTCCCATAGGCCATAAGACTTTTGAACACAAAAAAAGAATCCCTCCATTCCCCCTCAAACCCCCACATAGGACTACCTCACTGGACTGTAAAATACAATATAACATACATCACAAACGTGCAATATATTTATCTGTATATACATTTTATACATAGCTTTTCTTTTTATATCTATTTACGTATATCTGCACCTTATTTTTCTATGTGAATACTTGCTGCTGTTTTTATCCTGCACTAACGAGTCAAATGCAACAAAATGTCGTTCTTATCTGCACTGAAAGTACAAGTTTGAATGAAAATAAAGAAAGTCTGAGTCTAACATGTCCATTTCTGCTGTCCCAGTGGACATTATAATACGGGGTGTGTATGGGACTTCTGGTTCTTTTTTCTTCTGCATCAGTTCCATTTTTTAAAAACCAGAGGTTGCTGCGTGATATAATCTTGAGTCCCATGCTTATAAGAATGCCATTGTTTGTTTGTAGTGCATCTGACAAAACAGCGTGTTTAAAGATTCAGTATGAATCTAGAATATTTTGGGGGTACCTGATGGATTAGATTTTTTGAGGTAATTTTTCTGTTGCCTTAGGGTAGCCTTGACCATATTTGCTCCAGCAGTGCATTGTTGTGCAACTCAATGTTGAAAAGCTTCAAATCCTCTGTGTAGTTGCTTTAAACATCTGTACAAACTAAAGATGTTCATTATTAACAAAGATTATTTACATTCCTCATTTGTAAAACGCTGCACAAAAGAAGCCTGACCTACCTGCATTTATGCAAATGTTTCAAACGATACCTACACTGAACATCCATCTGTGTGTTGTTCGATCTTCCACTTCCCTCTTCATTTGCTGCACGGCAGAAAAAAGGTCCTCTCTCCCTAGAAGCTTTGATGTTTAAAACACGTCCAGTCCCCATGAAAGTCTCCTGGCCTCCATCAGCTCTGTACCAGGTGTAGTTCTTTACAGCTGGGTTTGCATTAGCACTGCAAGTCAGTGTCACATTTGTGTCTTCTTGCACTGGACCAGAGGGACTGACTGACACTGTGGTCCCTTTGGGTGAATCTGAAAAGAGAAAAAATAAAGTTGTATTTTTTGAATATATAGTTTATTTGTGATGAGGGATAGAGAATGTTATGCCTTTATCCTGAACAAGCCCTGCTAAACATCAATAAAAACAGCTAGTAGGACCAGTGTTGGTCTGTAACATATCACTAGTAACGCGTTACAGTAATGATATTACTTTTACAAGTAACGAGAAGTGTAACAAATTACTAATGAAATTCCAGTAATAATATTACAGTTACCCACACAAAAAATAATTTGTTACTACATTACTGTTGTTGTTATTACCCCACTTCAGATTTATGCAACAAACCCCAGATTAATTTTGTTGCGCACCTCAGACAAGCAGGAAAGTAATGAGCTTCATGGTTGCCAGATATGCAGATGTGGGCTTTTTTTTAGGTGCTGCCGAGAGTAGTTTTTTTTTGGCCATTGGGCTTGTTTTGTCATTTGTTGTCACACATACCTGGCAACCCTGGCTAGCTTGAAAGATGGAAGTTTACATTCAGTGGCTGGAAATATTCCCATTACTTAAGTTTTGTCGACAGGAAAGATAACAAGAACATCATTGTCAAATGTAAATTGTGTCCCAGTACCAGGACTCTTTATACTGCAAAAAACAGGACTTCAAAACTCCTTAAGCACTTACAACATCTGACGACAGCACAACAACATGAAGCTCGTGTAAATAAACCCCACCAATGAGCTGTGGAGGACAGCTGTTATGGAGTTAGATCAGTCTCAATATTCACAAATGCACACAGAATGATTCATAAATGTATTTCAATGCACACACAAATATATTTCATTCTATATAAATGTAAAACAAATCCACAAATAAAAAAATAAGATTCACAAATGTATTTCTGATTCACACACAAATATTTATAGTTTTGTATACGTAGACTAATAGAAATCCACAATTATATAAACTGTTCAGTCTGCATTTACAAACTGTTTGTCATTTGTGAACCTCACTGCATTCTTAATTTGTTTTTGAAATGGGAGATTAAAGTCCAGTGTTACATTCATTTATAATCAGATACAACTGTGACCTTTAACCCTGTGATGAAAACACTGAGTGTGAAATGATCTGTTGACATCTTTGTGAAAAACATGCAGATTGTTTTCTTTATGTTTAAGTATTGACAGGAGTTATTAAACCACTGTGTGACATTAGTCATCACTGCTGTTAGTTTACGTGCAGCTTGCTGGTTTGTTGTTGCATGTTCAAAAATGATAGTATCATCAGCGTACATTAGGATGTCTGACCTAATAGCATTCATTTATTAGATCATTTATGTAGAGGCTAAACAACAAACCCTGTTCATACAATGAATACATCTACAATCAAACATCTGAGTGGAGAGAAAAAAAGGTAATCACACATGGCAGTATGCACACCCCAGGTGACGGCCATGCTCGTAACTGTTTGCTAAATGATTACAGAACAACAAACAAAGAAGAAGAAGCATGTATTTTATGTAATCAATTTAATCACAAGACACACATACTCACATGTAATGTCAGCTGTTAAACTGGTGTTCACAGATGACTCAGTGCTGCCATCTTGTTTTCTGTAGACAGCAGTACAGGAGATTTCCTGTCTGTGATGGAGGTGTGATGCTGTGAAGTTCAGCACAGAGATCTTGACTTTAGTTTTGTCCTGATTCTCCTGCAGGGTCTCCTGACCTTCACCCAGGCCGGGGCTCCATGTCAGATTTGAAGGAAGAGACAGACAGGGAGCTGGAGCAGAGCAGTTCAAACTCACTGAGGTTCCCTCTTTCACCTTCAGTGTGGGCGGAGTCAGAGTCGGTCTGGGTGGATCATCTGTTCAGAAGATACATAAACATGTATAAGCAGTCATTTCTCTCTACTATCAAAGGTTTGATTTATCTTTATTTTAAAGTAATCAACGATAAGGTCAGAGAAGTACTACATGACTGAACTGTTAATAAGTTTAATTTGAAACCTACCTTTGACTGAAATTTTCACGCCATCAAAATTGTATTTCACACCTGAACATTCCAATCTAAAGTAATGCACTTTGTTGTTTTGCATGTCATTCAGGGTTGTGGTGCAGTCTTTTTTTGTTAGGTCACCGATCAATTGTCCTTTCTGTTGTGGATTACTGCTATCAAACACAACAGGTCCTTTAGTACTTTCTTGCCATAATGCTTTACATGTTTTATCTAAGTTTACATTATATTGATCCTTTACGTCAAAGGAGCAGGGGATTGTCACACAGGATCCCTTCAGAACCTCTATAGTCTTTGGTATAATGATCTCAAACTGTCCACACAGGTCACCTGAAACACAAGAAACAAATCCTTATTACAATTATACGTTTAAAATACAATCCGTATTCATATTGAGTTTATAATGACTATATTACTAAAATCATTGACAGGGATAGAGGTTTCAAATGAGCCGTGGCTAGAAACCTGACTGCATGTTATCTACTTTGTATTTATGTGAAGCAATGTTCATTGCACGTGTCTCTGTTAAATAAACAAACAAATAAATAAATAAAGTCATGATACAATTTATTGTTGGCTCTGTTACTAAGAACCTGAGGAGTCACAGATAAAATAATCTTCATGTAAAACTCAGAGGATTCATCATTTTCACAGTTATTTTTTACATGAAAGTTGTAAATTTAACACCAAATCTCTACATTATGATATCGTTAAAAGAAAGCAGAACACATTAGTAGCTAATTTCTTTGACAAATATAAGTGAGCATCTCACCTTGCAGCAGACAGCCAATGAGGAGGAGAGTCAGAGCTGCAGCCATCTTTGTGTTTCAGAAGAGGCAGAAAGTCTGGAGAGAATACATGTAGATTTACAGTTTAGTGTATTTCGCTCCAAATAAACTTAGATTTCATTTTGAGGCTGTTGTTGAATGTGATCTTTGCAGAAGTTGCAGATGGAGAAATATCTTGAAATGTTTAAATCTTCATCAATGTGGAAAAGGTTGGATCCAGAGTTTAGTTAACTAAACTGATCCCAACAAAACTAAAAGACTTCAAGGTGTGCAGCTTCTCATTTTAAGGTTTAAATTGAAATATTTCTGCATTTCATTCAATTTATGTAAAGATGCTCATTATTAAAACATAGAAGATGAAATGATAATAAAATAAAAAAACAGGAAGTTTGACTGCCTGCCTCAAAGAAAAGAGACAAAACAGAAAAATATATATATATTTTGTCTGAGTTCATTTTGTTTACAACCTCTTTAAGGAAACTATTTGATCAGTAATAACGCCCAGAAGAAAAACTGCATGAGAGCTTTAAGATGTTCAAAACTTGATCAGAGTGAATTTTTTTTTTCTTTCCCCTGTAACAAAGTTTGTTTGATCAACTTCAGAAAAAATGCACTTCTTAAAAATTTGCCTTTATGATATCAAACATGTTGATTTGTTTTATCTCCTGAAAAAGTATAAAGTTATTTAAAAGTTATATAAAAGTTTTTTAAACTTACGTTTTTGTCAGGTCTTTTTGAGCAGAGAGGTGAAGGATGTTTAGAGAAGTGAAGTTCCTCATTATTTGGCCACCTTCATAAACAGCATTCAAAATTTGTTTTGAAAATGAGGAAGTCAAAAAAGTGAACATTCCTGTTAACATTGAATTATCAGTACTTTTTATGTAAATAGTTTTTATAGTGTCACTCCTCACCGTTCATTCCAACATCTCTCTCTGTGCAAATGATTTCTATCTTTAGACCTTAAAAAAACATCGTCGTCATGGGGATGTCAGCATTTGATTAAAATGCAAAAACCAATGAAAAGCCTGTACTGTCAAAAGAATGTTTATAATTCTTCTATAATGCAATAACATCTTGATGTGTTTCAATATTTACAACCCATCAGTTTGACTAGAATGTTAGTATTTGAGATCCACATACAGGAGGTGACAACGTATAAAAAACATTGTTGTCAAAGCTTCTGCCTAATCATGAAGCAATGAAATAAGCAGGCTACTCTATAAATTACTTTTTAATCACAACACAATTATCAATCAATTATCAGTTATGACAAAAAGTACTTTCATTCTCACTCAAAGTCAGCCAACTCATTTCTTTCCAGGTGAAGCTGAATGATATCCAGCTATTTGATTATTTCAGGATAGTCTACTATGTAAGATAAAATCCAGGAGCTTGGTTTCGTGCATCATGATATTTGTCTGACACTCAGAACTAATTATGTTTTATCCCTTTAAGGCAAACCCTCAGTCTATATTATGTTAAATTGAGCAAAATGGACTGCAACCAAACTGGACAGACACAGATTGCAACGGATAATCAGGACTGCAGAAAAAAATATCATTGGTGCCAACCTGCCCCCTATCAGGAAACGAGCAGGTAGAAGTACTACAAACTCTTCCCCTCTGATACGGATCACTGTACACCAAAACAACAACAGTTTGTTCCCCCAGGCTGTCATTCTGATGAATGCTAAACAGTCACACGTGCCTAAAACTTACATTTTATTTTAATATCTTTTGTTTTTTCTGTGGTTGTCTGGTGATGGAAATGTGGCAAGAGTTGGTGGTGGTTTTAACTAATGATGTAAAATAAGAACAGACAGCACACCCCAGGAAATACACAACTTATTACTCTTGTAAATAGGTAAGACACACAGACTCAAAAACTGATGAGGCAGAGACGTGGTTTCAAAAGAATTTAAGGAATTTCTCTGAATGAATCAATGTAAAAAACAAGGTGGACCAAAGCTTTGGGGAGTGGAACAGCAAATCACACAGCAATCCTCAACAACTTTTGGTGTAGTCCATTTGTGTCCCAGTGCTCTTAAACTCACATGCAAACAAGTGGAGGGCCCTCACCCTGGGTGCCTAGCCTCCCAACTAAGTGGCTGAAAGAAAAGCAGAATTTTAGCAACCTAAAATGAAAACAGCTATTAATAAAAAAAAACAATCAATGCTTCAACTTCTAAAGTTCAAACTGAGCCACCTACTCACCACTACAGGGTTTCAGTCAGGACTGATCTGGGGGGTGAGGAGCCATGGGCAAACTTGTCAAGCTGCAGCAACAACCAAACAAGGAGGTCATTTAAACATTCAAACCAGCAAGCTGTACATCAAAACAAGGTTGTACATACCAGCAGCAACAGCAAAGGCACATGCCAGGCAGGAGCAGGAGGCCTGTACCTGACATCCAGGTGCATTAAATAAGCTTCACTGACTAGTGAGTGGGACAGGTGAGAGGCTGCATTCAAGACCTCAGTGTTGTGTTGTCTACCACAAGAACATGCGTCGTTTTGAAGAGATGGAAAATTAAATGAAGTTTGTTCAATGGTGGTCGATACTTTCCTTAGCTTTTCCCTTCAGGCCCGCACGCCGGTCACGTGACTAAAGCTATACATATTTCTTTCTCTATACGTCTCAATACGATTTTTTCGCAGATGATTTATTACAGAAAACACTTCTTGAGGAAATTAAGAGACAGTGCCAATACATAGTTTGTCCAGCAGGGGGAGTGCTATTTCGACAGTTTAAAAAAACTCTCAGCAGTCTGCAGCACAAGAAGCAGAGCAGCTCAGCTGATCTAATCTGAAATCTGAAATGTTGCGGGGCGGCCCGATGCTCTCAGAGCAGATTGGGGAGGTTAAGATTGGATCTTTACATCACTCACACAACAAAATAGTCCACCAGATAATCACTTCTGATCAGCCTCGAATCGGAAACGCCCACGCGGTTGACGGTAAGGCAGAATCGGACTTCAAATCAGCCCGATTATCCTGCAGTCTGAGCCAGGCTGTTCAGATGTGTCATTTTTAGATCTCAGCTAAGAAAACGATGAGACAAGTATGAGACACAGTCCAAGTTCTTTAAATCATCTTGGGGTGTCTCATTCAAAGATCTGAGTTTAAAAAAAAGTGAGACAAGTGTGAGATCTCAGGTGACTAAGTAAGTAAAGTTTATTTATATAGCAGCTTTCAAGAACAGACGTCACAAAGTGCTTCACAATAAAGGATTGAGCAGAGACATTATTAACAGACAATTGCATAAAATCAAATATAGACGGATCAAACCCGTCTGAACAGGTGGGTCTTTAACTGCTTTCTAAAAGTGTCCACAGAGGAACAACCAGCAGACCCTGGTCAGAGGACTTCAGGGACCTGCTGGTGTTATATGGCCTCAGTGTGTAAAGACATGAGGACAGATGTGACATGAGAGCCTAGAATCTTCAATTTCTCGACAGTCCATCACAAAATCGTTTGACTTTGTTGCCTTGAGCTCTGCCTGAGAAAGTCTTTGTAGAAACCTTGAAACTTTCACTCTGTTCTCTGTTTTGCATCTATTTTTAGTATCAGCAGATTCCAGATTCAAAGCCCAGTCTGAACACAAACAACACAACATCTTTTTAGCTTTGAATACATCTTACATATTTTTATACACTTTTATTTAGTTTGACCTGGAAGAGTTAGCCGACCTTGAGTGAGAATGAAAGTATTTTTTTTTCACAATTGTGTTGTTGTGATTAAAAAAGTAATTTATAGAGTAGCCTGCTTATTTCATTGCTTCATGATTAGGCAGAAGCTTTGACAAATGTTTTTTATAAGTTGTCACCTCCTGTATGTGGATCTCAGATACTAACATTGTAGTCAAACTGATGGGTTGTAAATATAAAAAAAAACATCAAGATGTTATTGCATTAAAATGAATTCTAAACATTCTTTTGACAGTACAGGCTTTTCATTGGTTTTTGCATTTTAATCAAATGCTGACATCCCCATGACGACGATGTTTTTTTAAGGTCTAAAGATAGAAATCATTTGCACAGAGAGAGATGTTGGAATGAACGGTGAGGAGTGACACCATGACAACAATTTACATAAAAAGTACTGATAATTCAATGTTAGCAGGAATGTTCACTTTTTTGACTTCCTCATTTACAAGTCAACTTTTGCACGCTGTTTGGAAAGGCGCCAAATGATGAGGAACTTCACTTCTCTAAACATCCTTCATCTCTCTGCTCAAAAAGACCTGACAAAAACTTAGATTTACAGTATATCACTTTAAAATCATTTTTAAATAAACTATCATATTTAAATATCATACAGGCTATTTGTTAATACGGTAAGTGCATTTTTTTCTGAAGTTGATCAAACAAACTTTGTTACAGGGGAAACAAAACATTCACTCTGATCAAGTTTTGAACATTTTAAAGCTCTCATGCAGTTTTGCTTCTGGGCAATATTGTAAATTATCAAATAGTTTTCTTAAAGAGGTTGTAAACAAAATGAACTCAGACAAAATATTTTTATATTTTTCTGTTTTGTCTCTTTTCCTTGAGGCAGGCAGTCAAAATTCCTGTTTTTTGTTTTATTATCATTTCATCATTAAGATTTCAATTTCAGCCTTAAAATGAGAAGCTACACACCTTGAAGTCTTTTAGTTTTGTTGGGATGAGTTTAAGTAACTAAACTCTGGATCCAACCTTTTCCTCAAAAGGAAATTACTTCTAAAATCGAAGTTTATTTCGAGCGAAATACACTAAAGTGTAAATCTACATGTATTCTCTCCAGACTTTCTGCCTCTATATTTGTAACAGTGGAAGAAAAATCAATAAAAAACAGAGATAACCATACAATTTACACAAAAGTATGTGAAACAAATGAGGCAAAAAATGTGTGCAATGAGCTAAAATGTGTTCTGCTTTCTTGTAACCATATCATAATGTAGAGATTTGGTGTTAAATTTACAACTTTAATGTATAAAAAAAGCTGTGTGAAAATGATGAATCCTGAGTTTTACATGAAGACTTTTTTATTTACTATTTATTATCATTAGACTTAAAGAAATAAAGAAACAGTGATACTATACAAATATAGACACTATAAACTCAATATGAATAAGGATTGTATTGTAAATGTATAATTTTAATAAGGATTTGTTTCTTGTGTTTCAGGCGCCCTGTGTGGACAGTTTGAGATCGGTGACCTAAGAAAAAAAGACTGCACCACAACCCTGAATGACATGCAACCTCAAAACAGCAAAGTGTATCATTTTAGATTGGATTGTGATGGTGTCAAATATTATTTTCCTCAACAAATTGAAATTTCAGTCAAAGGTAGGTTTCATATTAAATTTATTAGCAGTTCAGTTATGTAGTAGTTCTCTGACCTTATCGTTGATTACTTCAAATAAATCAAACCTTTGATAGTAGAGAGAAATGACTGCTTATACATGTTTATGTACCTTACAAACAGTTACGAGCATGGCCGTCACCTGGGGTGTGCATACTGCCATGTGTGATTACCTTTTTTTCTCTCCACTCAGATGTTTGATTGTAGATGTATTCATTGTATGAACAGGGTTTGTTGTTTATCCTCTACATAAATGATCTAATAAATGAATGCTATTAGGTCAGACATCCTAATGTACGCTGATGATACTATCATTTTTGAACATGCAACAACAAACCAGCAAGCTGCACGTAAGCTAACAGCAGTGATGACTAATGTCACACAGTGGTTTAATAACTCCTGTCAATACTTAAACATAAAGAAAACAATCTGCATGTTTTTCACAAAGAGGTCAACAGATCATTTCACACTCAGTGTTTTCATCACAGGGTTAAAGGTCACAGTTGTATCTGATTATAAATGAATGTAACACTGGACTTTAATCTCCCATTTCAAAAACAAATTAAGATGGTGACAACCATAGTAAAGTTCATATTTACATATTTCCACCAACTGTTTATCCACTGAGGAAGCAACACTGTACTGTAGACGTCATAGGTCTTTATTGTAATGAGAGGTGGGAATCACCAGAGGCCCCAAGCTACGATATTATAACGATGCTTGAGTCACGACACAATATTATAGCGATTTTAAACATTTTGCGACAGGCTGAGAATTGTGATATTTTGAATCTCATTTTTTTAACTGCATATTATGTACACAAAATTAAACTAAATCAAGAAGTGTTTTGTCAAATAAGGAAAAATTCTCAGTCTTTTTGTCTCACTTCTGTCTGTTAATTTCTACACAATGGGAGTCGAGCCCACAGACTGACCAACACTGTGATAAAAGAAAAAGGCTGCATGCACCTCACAATCTGAACTGATGGTGTTTCAGTCTGATCAAACTTTACTGAACACAAACATGTACGGACGACTGAACAACTGCAGCCATTTTTACAAATGCAACATGTTCAAAATGAATTGTGCAACCCCTCCAGCAATTAAAAAAACAAAACACACATATTTGCATATTTACAGTGCTACTAGCTGTTTCTGTTGATGTTTAGCAGGGCTTGTTCAGAATAAAGGCATAACTCTCTTCTCTATCCCTCATCACAAATAAACTACTTATTCTAAACAGTCAGACAGTTTGGTGGAAGCAAACTTAACTGTTGTTTTTTGATAACTTGTGAAATTTTGCTGAGAAAGCTTATAATTTATTTGTCAAGATAAGAAGTTTATTCACTCTTCTCTTTTCACCACAGTGTCAGTCAGTCCCTCTGGTCCAGTGCAAGAAGACAAAAATGTGACACTGACTTGCAGTGCTAATGCAAACCCAGCTGTAAAGAACTACACCTGGTACAGAGCTGATGGAGGCCAGGAGACTTTCATGGGGACTGGACGTGTTTTAAACATCAAAGCTTCTAGGGAGAGAGGACCTTTTTTCTGCTGGGCAGCAAATGAAGAGGGAAGCTTTTTTTATACATTAAAGTTGTAAATTTAACACCAAATCTCTACATTATGATATCGTTAAAAGAAAGCAGAACACATTTTAGCTCATGATGCACATTTTTTTCCCCTCATTTGTTTCACATACTTTTTTACTCTGTTGTACATTGTATGGAAATCTCTGGATGTTATAATGAATAAAATGATATTTTTTCCACTGTGACAAATATAAGTGAGCATCTCACATTGCAGCAGAGAGCCAATGAGGAGGAGAGTCAGAGCTGCATCCATCTTTGTGTTTCAGAAGAGGCAGAAAGTCTGGAGAGAATACATGTAGATTTACAGCTTAGTGTATTTCGCTCTAAATAAACTTAGATTTTAAGAGTAGTTTCGTTTGAGGAAAAGATTGGATCCAGAGTTTAGTTAACTAATCTGATCCCAATAAAACTAAAAGACTTCAAGGTGTGCAGCTTCTCATTTTAAGGTTTAAATTTAAATCTTTCTGCATTTCATTCAATTCATGTAAAGATGCTCATTATTAAAACGTAGATGATGAAATGATAATAAAATAAAAAACAGGAAGTTTGACTGCCTGCCTCAAGGAAAAGAGACAAATATTCTTTGTTTTTTCTTGAGTTCATCTTGTTTACAACCTCTTTAAGGAAACTATTTGATCAGTAATAACGCCCAGAAGAAAAACTGCATGAGAGCTTTAAGATGTTTAAAACCAGATCAAAGTGAATGTTTTTATTCTTTCCCCTGTCACAAAGTTTGTTTGATCAACTTCAGAAAAAATGCACTTCTTAAAAAAAAGCCTTTATGATATTTGAATATGATATTAAAATAGATTTAAAAGTGATATAAAGTTACATTTTTCTCAGGTCTTTTTGAGCAGAGAGGTGAAGGATGTTTAGAGAAGTGAAGTTCCTCATCATTTGGTCGCCTTCTTAAACAGCATTTAAAATTTGACTTGAAAATGAGGAAGACAGAAAAGTGAATATTCATGTTCACATTGAATGTTCAGCACTTTTTCTTTGAATAGTTGTCACACTGTTTTCACAACCCAGGCTCAGTGAGCTGGACAAACAGGGAGACCACACGTTTTTTAATTTATTAAATAATAATTTATTGCAAACTAAGGCAAATCATCCTGTTCAAAGAATGTGCAATCTGTAAATCAGTGGTGGTTGTAATGGTGAATGTGTTAAGTGTTGACAAGAGAGTGACAGATTGAGAAGCCAGTTTAAATACTAAGGCCCAGCCTGCCCAGGTGTATATAAATTTAACTGGCTCCGCCCCTTTCTACCTGAATTTAAGTGGGGAGCGATACAAAGCAGCAGGAAGAGCACTGACAGTCAGGGGTCATCACACCCTCCCCCTAAAATACTGGGTCCCACCCAGTACCCATAAACAAATTACTATATTTACCAAATTTAGTTCACCAAACATAAGCAATAACATACATATTTGACCAAACCCAACATCACTTATACTTTCCCAGTGTTAGTTTCAGTTTCCCTCTCAGCCGCCTGGATCAGGTCCTAGGACCACGTTAAGAGTAGGAAAACAAACTGTGATTAGCAGGCTAACTAAATGTTCCTTATAGAGATCAGTCTGAATTAAGCATCTTTTAACACCAGTGGCCAATGCTCTATTGACAAGGCTAGTAACTATCATACAAAATCAGAGGCACAACAGTGGCACCAACATACATGTCAAAATGGTGTAGTGCCCAAATAGGAACCAAACTTTCTGTCTCAATGATGAGATCAAACTGACACAAAGTCGACCTCTTGACAAGTCACTCAAGCCCTAGCTTTCTTGTTTGAACTACTACAAAAACCTATTTATTTCATCAGAACAGACAGGTGCCACCTCTGGACACTCTGTTACAACATCATGTTTCTGCAGGACAAATTGCATCTGGGTTAATTGCAAATCACTGATCAAAACTCACCTCTTCAAACAATCTTTTGATGTATGATTGTGATATGTGTTCTGTTTATCTGTAGCTGTACCTTTATGTTGTTGTCTTTATGATTTGTGTGGAATGCTGCAATGTCTGTTAGTCTTTCCTTACTGTGCTGTTTCTTTTGTCTTTTTTATCAAATGTTTAGTGTGTAAGAGTTTTTGAAAAGCGCTTACGAATAAAATGTATTATTATTATTATTAATATTAGATATAAGAGAGACATTGGCCGATATATCACTCTAGAGTTTTTTTTCCTACTTAATATCAATATCACTACCCAACACTGGCTGTTACACTCTGATGTCACTGCATTCACTTTATCTTATCATTTCTGTGTCCAGAGGCTGTCCGTAATGTGTGAAAAAAAATGAATGTCCTGTTAGTGCTGTCATTTTATATGATGCAACCCGAATACTGGATGTTGTCCTGTTTGTTGGGGTAATGTTGAATGTAAGTTGTAAGACATTGAGACACAGTCCCACGGTGATACTGATAAACTCAACTAAATAATTCATGGTAGGATTAGGAGAAGGCCGTTATTTTGTTTCCTCGAGGAACAGGAACACCTCTAATAGCATTCATCAACAATGTCCTCCTGTCTGGGTTTTCTCAGATTAACTTGAGTAGAAGTAAAAACCTGAGCTTGTTGATTTGTAAACGTGACTGAACAAGGACTATCTTTCAATGATAAAATCAAGCTGGTTAAAACACGTTGATGGAAACTGAGACCACGAACTTCCCCAGCAGTATTAGGACGCCTTTCTCAACCGCCAGAAGAGCGGAAACTATAAATTCAGAGATAAACATGTATCTGTTACCACTGTAATAATGTTTTAACATTCTTGTGTGATTTAGGATATCAGCTCGTCAACACTTTTCTTCAACTTCAAAACATTGGACAGAGCTTTCTTCCCCCGCCCCCTCCCTCCTAGAGCCAATGTGCAAACAGGTTGCTATGTCGTGGACACTGAAGCTTCAGTTTTTAACCAGCTCTGCATCGGTCTAGAGACTTTTCTGCTCTCTAACCTCTCTCCTTTTTTCAGAAGCAACCGCCTACCTTCTCTGGTCAAAATACAATGATTCTGCGCCACAATGGAAAACTAGAAGGAGGACATACCGACTGCTACATTTACAGATAAACCAGCACTTAAACAGATCATGTTTCCTTAATGTCTGATGATATAGAAAGACCATTTCAAGATTTAATTCAGAAGATATCTTACACATTGGACCTTTAAACTATCCTCCTTAACCTCGTCTTTGATTCAGGGCCATTTAAACCCTGTTCTCTGGAACTGGCCTCACAGGCTTTCTTTAATCTGATTTGAAAACAAGAGCATGCAATGAATGAATCAAAACTGTATTACAGACTCAGGGTCCAAATAATAAAATCCAAAAGACATAAAATACAATACAAGATACATGCAATACAAAGCACAGTATAAAAACCTGCAACTTAAATGCAATGCATGGTATAAAATCACTAAATAGATAAAAACAGCGCCCCAGAGGATACAACTGTACCAATGTTTCCATATCTTGGATTGATTCAATGTGCATCTCTTTTGATAAACCATTTACTTTTTCAATAAAAAATAAAAATCTTGATTAGCAGAGCTTCAATACAAACAAAAGTGAAAACCATCACCTCAAACTTATACATAATTCATGATCAATATCTCTCCAGATTTGAACATCAGAGGCTTCATGGAGAAAATATTATGTGAAATTACTGAGAATGAATCATGTATTGTGCCAAACACCCTGCAGAATATTGAAATATCACATTCATATCTCAAAGTCGATATTTAAAGCAATGCAGGAAGAGCAGAGAGGGAGACAGAGAGAGAGTCTTCAAATAATCAGGTATGACGTTTGGCAATGACATCATAGTCTGGAGATCTGTTAGTGTGATCCAGATTCATGTAAGTGCTGTCCTCTTCTTTTGGCTTCATGCTCTCTCTTTGTTTCCTTTAGTAAAAGAAGAAATGAGGATTAAAAATTGTTTTATACACAAGCCTGCTCCATTTGTCATATCTTCATCAGCACAGTTTATTCCAAAAAGTCCTCCGGTGTAATAACATACCAAAGAAACACCATGCAGAGTGTGAGGACGATGTTCACAGTGAGAGACACTCCAGTAACAGCCCAGAAGAGAACTCCACCGTAGGGTCCACAGTTATCCTCAAGACCTGTCATAAGAAATAACATGATAATATCATAACCCTGTTTGGGGGGGGGACACTTTTTCAACTTGATGGTTTTTACCACTAAAGTCTACTTCATTGTCAGTTTGACAGTGAAGGAAGTACCAAAGCTGTATCATATTTTCAAATCAAGACCGCAAAGCGAGCGAGAGAGACGAGTTTAGGCTGAGCAACCAAAAGACTAAAAGAAGAGGAGTGGTTTCAGCAGGAACAACACTGAGCCAAAAGAAATTCAATATTCATTTCTGATTGTTTCATGGTGGTTATGTTCAAAAGCCTAATTTAAACACATTAAACCCACTGGCACATGAAGGAGTTGATTATGAAAGGGAAACTGAATGATTGATTGGCCCAAATTGGCACACATGGACATTTGGATGAAAAAGACAAATTAGTAATGTTTTATATACTAATACAGAAAGTGGCAAAGATGGAAATCAGTCTTGAAAACTGAAACATTAACAACATTTTATAATCAGTAAATCACTGCTCTGGATGAATTATAGACCTTTAAAGGTTTAAAAACACACAGTTTAACTTGTATACATACGCTGAACATCTATGTGTTTGTTGTTGGATCGTCCACTCCCCAGTTCATTTTCAGCCTTGCAGAAAAAAGGACCGCAGACATCTGAAGCTTTAACAGTTAAAACGCGTCCAGTCCCCATGAAAGTGTCCTGGCCTCCATCAGCTCTGTACCAGGTGTAGTTCTTTACAGCTGGGTTTGCATTAGTACTGCAAGTCAGTGTCCCATTTGTGTCTTCTTGCACTGTGGTCCCTTTGGGTGAATCTGAAAAATTATTACAGGGATTAAAGTTCTCCGTCGCTAAGACAGATTTCCGTCAATTTCACTATTGTAATAATTTTAGTCGGTGTCAATCGGACAAATAAAAGTCGAGCAAAATGGGTTGATGACATAGCCCTACCCTCACGTGCAAACTGCGGTTTTTAATGTCAGGCATTTATCTGAATCCTGTAACACAATTGTAGTTTTGTGTTTGTGTGGCATTTTAAATATAAAGTCAGAACTTTGATCTGCTACATGAAGTCTGCTCGGTGTATAGTAGGCTTTTATTGTGGTAGAGAACATCAGCGTGCACTGCCCATCATATCAGGATTTGTTTTCAGGCTTCGGTGCGCAACTTTATTTACCCGACCAAAGTGAAATACAGGAGAATGATAATCCGTAACATTACCTGCAGGCAGGGCTAACACTCTGTTAGGAACGCACATCAAGACAACAGGTGATACAAAACAGTACTCACACAGAGCAATGATGAACTTTCCCACATTATGGTCTTTCTCTCAAACACAGACTTGCCCCTTCCTACATCACAGATTTACTAATACCCTATGAGCCTAGCTGCTGCTTACGTTCCTTAGGTAGTAGCGTCCTCACATTTCCCACAGCCAACCTTGTCACTAAAGTTGGCAGGGCATTTTCTTCATATTCTTGCTGCTGTTGTCTCTCCCCTCTGTGTGCTTTGTATGTATGTGTATGCTTTGTCTATGACTACTTTTGAACACAGTACTCCAGACTAGCCTATGTTTGTGTAGCATGTTCATTAGACAGAGTGCAAAACTGAATTTCCCCTCGTGGGATTAATAAAGGATTATTTAATTTATTTTAATTTAATTTAATTTGATCCATAAGCATTTCACACTGAGGTGTTTAATTTATTAAATTGATGTCATTAAATGTCAACACTGATTAAAAATCTAAAGAATTGGGTAAAGATATCCTTCAAAGGACCTAATTTAATTTAGTCAAGATTTTAAGGAGATGAGAGAGCATTTAAAAGTTTAAGTTTGAATTCTTTAATCACAAGACAAACATACTCACATGTAATGTCAGCTGTTAAACTGGTGTTCACAGATGACTCAGTGCTGCCATCTTGTTTTCTGTAGACAGCAGTACAGGAGATTTCCTGTCCGTGATGGAGGTGTGATGCGTTGAAGTTCAGCACAGAGATCTTGACTTTAGTTTTGTCCTGATTCTCCTGCAGGGTCTCCTGACCTTCACCCAGGCCGGGGCTCCATGTCAGATTTGGAGGAAGAGACAGACAGGGAGCTGGAGCAGAGCAGTTCAAACTCACTGAGGTTCCCTCTTTCACCTTCAGTGTGGGCGGAGTCAGAGTCGGTCTGGGTGGATCATCTGTTCAGAACATACATAAACATGTATAAACAGTCATTTCTCTCTACTATCAAAGGATGGATTTATCTTTATTTTAAAGTAATCAATGATAAGGTCAGAGAAGTACTACATGACTGAACTACATTTAATTTGAAACCTACCTTTGACTGAAATTTTCAAGCCATCAAAATAATATTTCAGATCACTGTCACATTCCAATCTAAAAAAATACTCTTTGTTGTTTTGAGGTTGCATGTCATTCAGGGTTGTGGTGCAGTCTTTTTGTGTTAGGTCACCGATCAATTGTCCTTTCTGTTGTGGATTACTGCTATCAAACACAACAGGTCCCCAATAAGATTCTCTCCATAATGCTTTACAAGTGTTATTTAAGTTCACATTATATTGATCCTCTACGTCAAAGGAGCAGGGGATTGTCACACAGGATCCCTTCAGAACCTCTATAGTCTGTGGTATAATGATCTCAAACTGTCCACACAGGTCACCTGAAACACAAGAAACAAATCTTTCTTACAATTATACATTTACAATACAATCCTTATTCATGTTGAGTTTATAATGTCTATATTACTAAAAACAGCAATGTTCATTGCATGTGTCTCTGTTAAATAAACAAACAAAAAAATAAATAAAGTCATGATACAATTTATTGTTGGCTCTGTTTTTAAAAACCTGAGGAGTCACAGATAAAATAATCTTCATATGAAACTCAGGATTCATCATTTTCACAGTTATTTTTTACATTAAAGTTGTAAATTTAACACCAAATCTCTACATTATGATATCTTTAAAAGAAAGCAGAACACATTAGTCGCTAATTTCTTTGACAAATATAAGTGAGCATCTCACCTTGCAGCAGACAGCCAATGAGGAGGAGAGTCAGAGCTGCAGCCATCTTTGTGTTTCAGAAGAGGCAGAAAGTCTGGAGAGAATACATGTAGATTTACAGTTTAGTGTATTTCACTCCAAATAAACTTAGATTTCATTTTGAGGCTGTTGTTGAATGTGATCTTTGCAGAAGTTGCAGATGGAGAAATATCTTGAAATATTTGAATCTTCATCAATGTGGAAAAGGTTGGATCCAGAGTTTAGTTAACTAAACTGATCCCAACAAAACTAAAAGACTTCAAGGTGTGCAGCTTCTCATTTTAAGGTTTAAATTGAAATCTTTCTGCATTTCATTCAATTCATGTAAAGATGCTCATTATTAAAACATAGAAGATGAAATGATAATAAAATAAAAAACAAGAAGTTTGACTGCCTGCCTCAAAGAAAAGAGACAAAATTGAAAAATATATATATATTTTGTCTGAGTTCATTTTGTTTACAACCTCTTTAAGGAAACTATTTGATCAGTAATATCACCCAGAAGAAAAACTGCATGAGAGCTTTAAAATGTTCAAAACTTGATCAGAGTGAATTGTTTTTTTTCTTTCCCCTGTAACAAAGTTTGTTTGATCAACTTCAGAAAAAATGCACTTCTTAAAAAGTAACCTTTATGATATTAAACATGTTGATTTGTTATATCTCCTAAAAAAGTATAAAGTTATTTTAAAAGTGATATAAAAGTTTTTTAAACTTACATTTTTGTCAGGTCTTTTTGAGCAGAGAGGTGAAGGATGTTTAGAGAAGTGAAGTTCCTCATCATTTGGCCACCTTCATAAAGAGCATTCAAAATTTGTCTTGAAAATGAGGAAGTAAAAAAAAGTGAACATTCATGTTCACATGAAATGTTCAGTACATTTCATGGGAATAGTTTTCATACAGGGTCACATCCTTCTTTACATTGTATTTACTATTGATAACAAACATCTCTCTGCACCAATTATTTCTATCTTTAGACCTTAAATAAAACATTGACATTTTGGGGATGTCAGCATTTGATTAAAATGCAAAAACCAATGAAAAGCCTGTACTGTCAAAAGAATGTTTATAATTCATTTTAATGCAATAACATCTTGATGTGTTTCAATATTTACAACCCATCAGTTTGACTAGAATGTTACTTTTTGAGATCCACATACGGAAGGTGAGAACTTATAAAAAAACATTGTTGTCAAAGCTTCTGCCTAATCATGAAGCAATGAAATAAGCAGGCTACTCTATAAATTACTTTTTTAATCACAACACAATTATCAATCAATTATCAGTTATGACAAAAGGTACTTTCATTCTCACTCAAAGTCAGCAAACTCATTTCTTTCCAGGTGAAACTGAATGATATCCAGCTATTTGATTATTTCAGGATAGTCTACTATGTAAGATAAAATCCAGGAGCTTGGTTTCGTGCATCATGATATTTGTCTGACACTCAGAACTAATTATGTTTTATCCCTTTAAGCCAAACCCTCAGTCTATATTATGTTAAATTGAGCAAAATGGACTGCAACCAAACTGGACAGACACAGATTGCAACGGATAATCAGGACTGCAGAAAAAATATCATTGGTGTCAACCTGCCCCCTATCAGGAAACGGGCAGGTAGAAGTACTACAAACTCTTCCCCTCTGATACGGATCACTGTACACCAAAACAACAACAGTTTGTTCCCCCAGGCTGTCATTCTGATGAATGCTAAACAGTCACACGTGCCTAAAACTTACATTTTATTTTAATATCTTTTGTTTTTTCTGTGGTTGTCTGGTGATGGAAATGTGGCAAGAGTTGGTGGTGGTAATAACTAATGATGTAAAATAAGAACAGACAGCACACCCCAGGAAATACACAACTTAATACTCTTGTAAATAGGTAAGACACACAGACTCGAAAACTGATGAGGCAGAGACGTGGTTTCAAAAGAATTTAAGGAATTTAATGAATGAATTAATCAATGTAAAAAACAAGGTGGACCAAAGCTTTGGGGAAGGAACAGCAAATCACACAGCAATCCTCAACAACTTTTGGTGTAGTCCATTTGTGTCCCAGTGCTCTTAAACTCACATGCAAACAAGTGGAGGGCCCTCACCCTGGGTGATTAGCCTCCCAACTAAGTGGCTGAAAGAAAAGCAGGCTTTTAGCAACCTAAAATGAAAACAGCTATTAATAAAAAAAAACAATCAATGCTTCAACTTCTAAAGTTCAAACTGAGCCACCTACTCACCACTACAGGGTTTCAGTCAGGACTGATCTGGGGGGTGAGGAGCCATGGGCAAACTAGTCAAGCTGCAGCAACAACCAAACAAGGAGGTCATTTAAACATTCAAACCAGCAAGCTGTACATCAAAACAAGGTTGTACATACCAGCAGCAACAGCAAAGGCACATGCCAGGCAGGAGCAGGAGGCCTGTACCTGACATCCAGGTGCATTAAATAAGCTTCACTGACTAGTGAGTGGGACAGGTGAGAGGCTGCATTCAAGACCTCAGTGTTGTGTTGTCTACCACAAGAACATCGTTTGGAAGAGATTGAAAATTAAATGAAGTCGTTTGGAAGAGATTGAAAATTAAATGAAGTTTGTTCAATGGTGGTCGATACTTTCCTTAGCTTTTCCCTTCTGGCCCACACGCCGGTCATGTGACTAAAGCTATACATATTTTTTTCTCTATACGTCTCAATACGATTTTTTCGCAGATGATTTATTACAGAAAACACTTCTTGAGGAAATTAAGAGACAGTGCCAATACATAGTTTGTCCAGCAGGGGGAGTGTTATTTCAACAGTTTAAAAAAACTCTCAGCAGTCTGCAGCACAAGAAGCAGAGCAGCTCAACTGATCTAATCTGAAATCTGAAATGTTGCGGGGCGGCCCGATGCTCTCAGAGCAGATTGGGGAGGTTAAGATTGGATCTTTACACCACTCACACTACAAAATAGTCCACCAGATAATCACTTCTGATCAGCCTCGAATCGGAAACGCCCACGCGGTTGACGGTAAGGCAGAATCGGACTTCAAATCAGCCCGATTATCCTCCAGTCTGAGCCAGGCTGTTCAGATGTGTCATTTTTAGATCTCAGCGAAGAAAACGATGAGACAAGTATGAGACACAGTCCAAGTTCTTTAAATCATCTTGGGGTGTCTCATTCAAAGATCTGAGTTTAAAAAAAAGTGAGACAAGTGTGAGATCTCAGATGACTAAGTAAGTAAAGTTTATTTATATAGCACCTTTTAAGAACAGACGTCACAAAGTGCTTCACAATAAAGGATTTAGCAGAGACATTATTAACAGACAATTACATAAAATCAAATATAGACGGATCAAACCAGTCTGAACAGGTGGGTCTTTAACTGCTTTTTAAAAGTGTCCACAGAGGAACAACCAGCAGACCCTGGTCAGAGGACTTCAGGGACCTGCTGGTGTTATATGGCCTCAGTGTGTAAAGACATGAGGACAGATGTGACATGAGAGCCAAGAATCTTCAATTTCTCGACAGTCCATCACAAAATCGTTTGACTTTGTTGCCTTGAGCTCTGCCTGAGAAAGTCTTTGTAGAAACCTTGAAACTTTCACTCTGTTCTCTGTTTTGCATCTATTTTTAGTATCAGCAGATTCCAGGTTCAAAGCCCGGTCTGAACACAAAGAACACAACATCTTTTAAGCTTTGAATACATCTTACATATTTTTATACACTTTTATTTAGTTTGACCTGGAAGAGTTAGCCGACCTTGAGTGAGAATGAAAGTTTTTTTTTTTTCACAATTGTGTTGTTGTGATTAAAAAGTAATTTATAGAGTAGCCTGCTTATTTCATTGCTTCATGATTAGGCAGAAGCTTTGACAACAATGTTTTTTATACGTTGTCACCTCCTGTATGTGGATCTCAAATACTAACATTCTAGTCAAACTGATGGGTTGTAAATATAAAAAAAACATCAAGATGTTTTTGCATTAAAATGAATTATAAACATTCTTTTGACAGTACAGGCTTTTCATTGGTTTTTGCATTTTAATCAAATGCTGACATCCCCATGACGACGATGTTTTTTTAAGGTCTAAAGATAGAAATCATTTGCACAGAGAGAGATGTTGGCATGAACGGTGAGGAGTGACACCATGACAACAATTTACATAAAAAGTACTGATAATTCAATGTTAACAGGAATGTTCACTTTTTTGACTTCCTCATTTACAAGTCAACTTTTGCACGCTGTTTGGAAAGGCGCCAAATGATGAGGAACTTCACTTCTCTAAACATTCTTCATCTCTCTGCTCAAAAGGACCTGACAAAAACTTAGATTTACAGTATATCACTTTAAAATCACTTTTAAATAAATTATCATATTTAAATATCATACAGGCTATTTGTTAATACGGTAAGTGCATTTTTTCTGAAGTTGATCAAACAAACTTTGTTACAGGGGAAACAAAACATTCACTATGATCAAGTTTTGAACATTTTAAAGCTCTCATGCAGTTTTGCTTCTGGGCATTATTGTAAATTATCAAATAGTTTTCTTAAAAAGGTTGTAAACAAAATGAACTCAGACAAAATATTTTTATATTTTTCTGTTTTGTCTCTTTTCCTTGAGGCAGGCAGTCAAACTTCCTGTTTTTTGTTTTATTATCATTTCATCATTAAGATTTCAATTTCAGCCTTAAAATGAGAAGCTACACACCTTGAAGTCTTTTAGTTTTGTTGGGATGAGTTTAAGTAACTAAACTCTGGATCCAACCTTTTCCTCAAAAGGAAATTACTTCTAAAATCAAAGTTTATTTGGAGCGAAATACACTAAAGTGTAAATCTACATGTATTCTCTCCAGACTTTCTGCCTCTATATTTGTAACAGTGGAAGAAAAATCAATAAAAAACAGAGATAACCATACAATTTACACAAAAGTATGTGAAACAAATGAGGCAAAAAATGTGTGCAATGAGCTAAAATGTGTTCTGCTTTCTTGTAACCATATCATAATGTAGAGATTTGGTGTTAAATTTACAACTTTAATGTATAAAAAAAGCTGTGTGAAAATGATGAATCCTCTGAGTTTTACATGAAGACTTTTTTATTTACTATTTATTATCATTAGACTTAAAGAAATAAAGAAACAGTGATACTATACAAATATAGACACTATAAACTCAATATGAATAAGGATTGTATTGTAAATGTATAATTGTAATAAGGATTTGTTTCTTGTGTTTCAGGCGCCCTGTGTGGACAGTTTGAGATCGGTGACCTAAGAAAAAAAGACTGCACCACAACCCTGAATGACATGCAACCTCAAAACAGCAAAGTGTATTATTTTAGATTGGATTGTGATGGTGTCAAATATTATTTTCCTCAACAAATTGAAATTTCAGTCAAAATTAAATTTATTAGCAGTTCAGTCATGTAGTAGTTCTCTGACCTTATCGTTGATTACTTCAAATAAAAATAAATCAAACCTTTGATAGTAGAGAGAAATGACTGCTTATACATGTTTATGTACCTTACAAACAGTTACGAGCATGGCCGTCACCTGGGGTGTGCATACTGCCATGTGTGATTACCTTTTTTTCTCTCCACTCAGATGTTTGATTGTAGATGTATTCATTGTATGAACAGGGTTTGTTGTTTAGCCTCTACATAAATGATCTAATAAATGAATGCTATTAGGTCAGACATCCTAATGTACGCTGATGATACTATCATTTTTGAACATGCAACAACAAACCAGCAAGCTGCACGTAAGCTAACAGCAGTGATGACTGATGTCACACAGTGGTTTAATAACTCCTGTCAATACTTAAACATAAAGAAAACAATCTGCATGTTTTTCACAAAGAGGTCAACAGATCATTTCACACTCAGTGTTTTCATCACAGGGTTAAAGGTCACAGTTGTATCTGATTATAAATGAATGTAACACTGGACTTTAATCTCCCATTTCAAAAACAAATTAAGATGGTGACAAACATAGTAAAGTTCATATTTACATATTTTCACCAACTGTTTATCCGCTGAGGAAGCAACACTGTACCGTGAACGTAATAGACTTACATTGGTATTAGGGGTGGGAATCACCAGAGGCCCCAAGCTACGATATTATAACGATGCTTGAGTCACGATACAATATTATTGCGATTTTAAACATTTTGCGACAGGCTGAGAATTGTGATATTTTGACTCTCATTTTTTTAACTGCATATTATGTACACAAAATTAAACTAAATCAAGAACTGTTTTGTCAAATAAGGAAAAATTCTAAGTCTTTTTGTCTCACTTCTGTCTGTTCATTTCTACACAATGGGAGTCGAGCCCACAGACTGACCAACACTGTGATGAAAGAAAAAGGCTGCATGCACCTCACAATCTGAACTGATGGTGTTTCAGTCTGATCAAACTTTACTGAATACAAACATGTACGGACGACTGAACAACTGCAGCCATTTTTACAAATGCAACTTGTTCAAAATGAATTGTGCAACCCCCTGAGCAATTAAAAAAACAAAACACACATATTTGCATATTTACAGTGCTACTAGCTGTTTCTGTTGATGTTTAGCAGGGCTTGTTCAGAATAAAGGCATAACTCTCTTCTCTATCCCTCATCACAAATAAACTACTTATTCTAAACAGTCAGACAGTTTGGTGGAAGCAAACTTAACTGTTGTTTTTTGATAACTTGTGAAATTTTGCTGAGAAAGCTTACATTTTATTCGTCAAGATAAGAAGTTTATTCACTGTTCTCTTTTCACCACAGTGTCAGTCAGTCCCTCTGGTCCAGTGCAAGAAGACACAAATGTGACACTGACTTGCAGTGCTAATGCCAACCCAGCTGTAAAGAACTACACCTGGTACAGAGCTGATGGAGGCCAGGAGACTTTCATGGGGACTGGACGTGTTTTAAACATCAAAGCTTCTAGAGAGAGAGGACCTTTTTTCTGCCGGGCAG
Organism: Labrus bergylta; assembly: GCF_963930695.1. Lineage (NCBI taxonomy): Eukaryota > Metazoa > Chordata > Actinopteri > Labriformes > Labridae > Labrus > Labrus bergylta. The sequence goes on from NC_089202.1 coordinate 19,792,441, forward strand.
CAAATGAAGAGGGAAGCTTTTTTTATACATTAAAGTTGTAAATTTAACACCAAATCTCTACATTATGATATCGTTAAAAGAAAGCAGAACACATTTTAGCTCATGATGCACATTTTTTCCCCTCATTTGTTTCACATACTTTTTTACTCTGTTGTACATTGTATGGATATTTCTGGATTTTTTAAATGTTATAATGAATAAAATTATATTTTTTCCACTGTGACAAATATAAGTGAGCATCTCACATTGCAGCAGACAGCCAATGAGGAGGAGAGTCAGAGCTGCATCAATCTTTGTGTGTCAGAAGAGGCAGAAAGTCTGGAGAGAATAAATGTAGATTTATTTTTAGTGTAGTTCCCTCCAAAAAAACTTAGATTTTAAGAGAAATTTCTAATCTAATCCTAATAATTCTAATTCTAATTCTAATAATCTTATCCCAATAAAACTAAAATGTTTGAAGCTTCTCATTTTAAGGTTTAAATTTAAATCTATCTGCATTTCAATCAATTCATGTAAAGTAGCTCATTATTAAAATGTAGATGATGAAATGATAATAAAATAAAAAACAGGAAGTTTGACTGCCAGCCTCAAAGAAAAGAGACAAATATTCTTTGTTTTTTCGAGTTCATCTTGTTTACAACCTCTTTAAGGAAACTATTTGATCAGTAATAACGCCCAGAAGAAAATCTGCATGAGAGCTTTAAGATGTTTAAAATTTTATCAAAGTGAATGTTTTTGTTCTTTCCCCTGTAACAAAGTTTGTTTGATCAACTTCAGAAAAAATGCACTTCTTAAAAAAAAGCCTTTATGATATTTGAATATGATATTAAAATAGATTTAAAAGTGATATAAACTTACATTTTTCTCAGGTCTTTTTGAGCAGAGAGGTGAAGGATGTTTAGAGAAGTGAAGTTCCTCATCATTTGGTCGCCTTCTTAAACAGCATTTAAAATTTGACTTGAAAATGAGGAAGACAGAAAAGTGAACATTCATGTTCACATTGAATGTTCAGCACTTTTTCTTTGAATAGTTGTCACACTGTTTTCACAAACCAGGCTCAGTGAGCTGGACAAACAGGGAGACCACACATTTTTTAATTTATTAAATGATAATTTATTGCAAACTAAGGCAAATCATCCTGTTCAAAGAATGTGCAATCTGTAAATCAGTGGTGGTTGTAATGGTGAATGTGTTAAGTGTTGACAAGAGAGTGACAGATTGAGAAGCCAGTTTAAATACTAAGGCCCAGCCTGCCCAGGTGTATATAAATTGAACTGGCTCCGCCCCTTTCTACCTGAACTTAAGTGGGGAGCGATACAAAGCAGCAGGAAGAGCACTGACAGTCAGGGGTCATCACACCCTCCCCCTAAAATACTGGGTCCCACCCAGTACCCATAAACAAATTACTATATTTACCAAATTTAGTTCACCAAACATAAGCAATAACATACATATTTGACCAAACCCAACATCACTTATACTTTCCCAATGTTAGTTTCAGTTTCCCTCTCAGCCGCCTGGATCAGGTCCTAGGACCACGTTAAGAGTAGGAAAACAAACTGTGATTAGCAGGCTAACTAAATGTTCCTTATAGAGATCAGTCTGAATTAAGCATCTTTTAACACCAGTGGCCAATGCTCTATTGACAAGGCTAGTAACTATCATACAAAATCAGAGGCACAACAGTGGCACCAACATACATGTCAAAATGGTGTAGTGCCCAAATAGGAACCAAACTTTCTGTCTCAATGATGAGATCTAACTGACACAAAGTCGACCTCTTGACAAGCCACTCAAGCCCTAGCTTTCTTGCTTGAACTACTACAAAAACTTATTTATTTCATCAGAACAGACAGGTGCCACCTCTGGACACTCTGTTACAACATCATGTTTCTGCAGGACAAATTGCATCTGGGTTAATTGCAAATCACTGATCAAAACTCACCTCTTCAAACAATCTTTTGATGTATGATTGTGACATGTGTTCTGTTTATCTGTAGCTGTACCTTTATGTTGTTGTCTTTATGATTTGTGTGGAATGCTGCAATGTCTGTTAGTCTTTCCTTACTGTGCTGTTGCTTTTGTCTTTTTTATCAAATGTTTAGTGTGTAAGAGTTTTTGAAAAGCGCTTATGAATAAAATGTATTATTATTATTATTTTTGTTAGATATAAGAGAGACATTGGCCGATATGGAGCTCAGCGTAAGGGAAGGAAGACTGCTTATATTCTTTCACAAATTCATTCTTTCTTTCACTTCAACTTAAACTACTTCCTCTGTCTACCTGCTCTGGTGATCAGCTGTTAATGGGTGTTTATTGGGTGTTTATTCTTTAAGTGATTAACCAACCAGAGTCGGGCACAACCTCTCTCAACCAATCATCCTGCTGCGACAAAATGCTAAAATAGTTCTTTCTCTTCCACAGTCATTCTGTCATTTCAAGGCAACTGCTGCAACCCACCACCGCCCCAGTCACCTCCATTCCAGCTCAGCAGAGTCCAGATTCAGGCTCATTATAGCCTCCATTCCTCTTCACCACCACCAGTGTCTAGACTCCATAGGGGGGTATCCTATCCTGCTGTCGGGCACATTACCCTTCCAAGTACATGAAGTCGTCACGATGGAGTCTAATCCTCCAAAGACTTTGCACATTCAAATCTAAATTGTCGCACATTTATTGTTAAATAAATAATTGTTCATTCTCAATTAAGTCTCTCCTGATTGAAATACCAGTCTCAGCTTTTTTTTCCTACCTAATATCAATATCACTACCCAACACTGGCTGTTACACACTGATGTCACTGCATTCACTTTATCTTATCATTTCTGTGTCCAGAGGCTGTCCGTAATGTGTGAAAAAAAAATGAATGTCCTGTTAGTGCTGTCATTTTATATGATGCAACCCGAATACTGGATGTTGTCCTGTTTGTTGGGGTAATGTTGAATGTAAGTTGTAAGATATTGAGACACAGTCCCACGGTGATACTGATAAACTCAACTAAATAATTCATGGCAGGATTAGGAGAAGGCCGTTATTTTGTTTCCTCGAGGAACAGGAACACCTCTAATAGCATTCATCAACAATGTCCTCCTGTCTGGGTTTTCTCGGATTAAATTGAGTAGAAGTAAAAACCTGAGCTTGTTGATTTGTAAACGTGACTGAACAAGGACTATCTTTCAATGATAAAATCAAGCTGGTTAAAACACGCTGATGGAAACTGAGACCACGAACTTCCCCAGCAGTATTAGGACGCCTTTCTCAACCACCAGAAGAGCAGAAACTATAAATTCAGAGATAAACATGTATCTGTTACCACTGTAATAATGTTTTAACGTTCTTGTGTGATTTAGGATATCAGCTGGTCAACTTTTTTCTTCAACTTCAAAACATTGGACAGAGCTTTCTTCCCCCGCCCCCTCCCTCCTAGAGCCAATGTTCAAACAGGTTGCTATGTCGTGGACACTGAAGCTTCAGTTTTTAACCAGCTCTGCATCGGTCTAGAGACTTTTCTGCTCTCTAACCTCTCTCCTTTTTTCAGAAGCAACCGCCTACCTTCTCTGCTCAAAATACAATGATTCTGCGCCACAATGGAAAACTAGAAGGAGGACATACCGACTGCTACATTTACAGATAAACCAGCACTTAAACAGATCATGTTTCCTTAATGTCTGATGATATAGAAAGACCATTTCAAGATTTAATTCAGAAGATGTCTTACACATTGGACCTTTAAACTGTCCTCCTTAACCTCGTCTTTGATTCAGGGCCATTTAAACCCTGTCCTCTGGAACTGGCCTCACAGGCTTTCTTTAATCTGATTGGAAAACAAGAGCATGCAATGAACGAATCAAAACTGTATTACAGACTCAGGGTCCAAATAAGAAAATCCAAAAGACATAAAATACAATACAAGACACATGAAATACAAAGCACAGTATAAAAACCTGCAACTTAAATGCAATGCATGGTATAAAATCACTAAAAAGATAAAAACAGCGCCCCAGAGGATACAACTGTACCAATGTTTCCATATCTTGGATTGATTCAATGTGCATCTCTTTTGATAAACCATTTACTTTTTCAATAAAAAATAAAAATCTTGATTAGCAGAGCTTCAATACAAACAAAAGTGAAAACCATCACCTCAAACTTATACATAATTCATGATCAATATCTCTCCAGATTTGAACATCAGAGGCTTCATGGAGAAAATATTATGTGAAATTACTGAGAATGAATCATGTATTGTGCCAAACACCCTGCAGAATATTGAAATATCACATTCATATCTCAAAGTCGATATTTAAAGCAATGCAGGAAGAGCAGAGAGGGAGACAGAGAGAGAGTCTTCAGATAATCAGGTATGACGTTTGGCAATGACATCATAGTCTGGAGATCTGTTAGTGTGATCCAGATTCATGTAAGTGCTGTCCTCTTCTTTTGGCTTCATGCTCTCTCTTTGTTTCCTTTAATAAAAGAAGAAATGAGGATTAAAAATTGTTTTATACACAAGTCTGCTCCATTTGTCATATCTTCATCAGCACAGTTTATTCTAAAAAGTCCTCCGGTGTAATAACATACCAAAGAAACACCATGCAGAGTGTGAGGACGATGTTCACAGTGAGAGACACTCCAGTAACAGCCCAGAAGAGAACTCCACTGTAGGGTCCACAGTTATCCTGAAGACCTGTCATAAGAAATAACATGATAATATCATAACCCTGTTTGGGGGGGGGGACACTTTTTCAACTTGATGGTTTTTACCACTAAAGTCTACTTCATTGTCAGTTTGACAGTGAAGGAAGTACCAAAGCTGTATCATATTTCCAAATCAAGACCGCAAAGCGAGCAAGAGAGACGAGTGTAGGCTGAGCAACCAAAAGACTAAGAAGACTGAGCCAGAAGAAATTCAATATTCATTTCTGATTGTTTCATGGTGGTTATGTTCAAAAGCACAATTTAAACACATTAAACCCACTGGCACATGAAGGAGTTGATTATGAAAGGGAAACTGAATGATTGATTGGCCCAAATTGGCACACATGGACATTTGGATGAAAAAGACAAATTAGTAATGTTTTATATACTAATACAGAAAGTGCCAAAGATGGAAATCAATCTTGAAAACTGAAACATTAACAACATTTTATAATCAGTAAATCACTGCTCTGGAGGAATTATAGACCTTTAAAGGTTTAAAAACACACAGTTTAACTTGTATACATACGCTGAACATCTATGTGTTTGTTGTTGGATCGTCCACTCCCCAGTTCATTTTCAGCCTTGCAGAAAAAAGGACCGCTGACATCTGAAGCTTTAACAGTTAAAACGCGTCCAGTCCCCATGAAAGTGTCCTGGCCTCCATCAGCTCTGTACCAGGTGTAGTTCTTTACAGTTGGGTTTGCATTAGCACTGCAAGTCAGTGTCCCATTTGTGTCTCCTTGCACTGTGGTCCCTTTCGGTGAATCTGAAAAATTATAACAGGGATTAAAGTTCTCCGTCGCTATGACGGATTTCCGTCACTTTCACTATTGTAATAATTTTAGTCGGTGTCAATCGGACAAATAAAAGTCGTGCAAAATGGGTTGATGACATAGCCCTACCCTCGCGTGCAAACTGCGGTTTTTAATGTCAGGCATTTATCTGAATCCTGTAACACAATTGTAGTTTTGTGTTTGTGTGGCATTTTAAATATAAAGTCAGAACTTTGATCTGCTACATGAAGTCTGCTCGGTGTATAGTAGGCTTTTATTGTGGTAGAGAACATCAGCGTGCACTGCCCATCATATCAGGATTTGTTTTCAGGCTTCGGTGCGCAACTTTATTTACCCGACCAAAGTGAAATACAGGAGAATGATAATCCATAACATTACCTGTAGGCAGGGCTAACACTCTGTTAGGAACGCACATCAAGACAACAGGTGATACAAAACAGTACTCACACAGAGCAATGATGAACTTTCCCACATTATGGTCTTTCTCTCAAACACAGACTTGCCCCTTCCTACATCACAGATTTACTAATACCCTATGAGCCTAGCTGCTGCTTACGTTCCTTAGGTAGTAGCGTCCTCACATTTCCCACAGCCAACCTTGTCACTAAAGTTGGCAGGGCATTTTCTTCATATTCTTCCTGCTGTTGTCTCTCCCCTCTGTGTGCTTTGTATGTATGTGTATGCTTTGTCTATGACTACTTTTGAACACACTACTCCAGACTAGTTTATGTGCACACTGGATGGGACACTTTTAATACACATTTGAAGCCAGGGTCCTCTACTACTACAGATTTAGCGTGTAACCTGAAAAGTTTAGTAGTCTTCCACCCTCTATGCTTTCACATCCAGAGGCTTTTTAAAAACAGTGGGGATACATTGTTGTTGGACACGTATTTTCTTTTGCCTAGCTCTGGTAATGGGCAGCTCTGGGAAATGGTGTCTTCATTAAAATGTTCAATATGTTCAAATGCACTGCAAACCCAATGTTTCCCCCACAACTGATTTAAAAAACTAGGCGGGTCTTCTAGCTTTGCTGTGTACAATATTACTCTTTCTTTTTTCTTGTGTCTGCTACTTCCTTTTGTTTGTTGAGAAAAAATCAATAGCTTATAGTCTGGAGCATTACTGGAAAGTAGATTAGGGTGTGAATACTGCCATGAGGGATTGCCTTTTTTCTCCACTCAGTCGTCTTTGTCTTATCACTGCAAGTACTGAACCATGAGGTGGTACAAATACCATTTCAGGCCTTATAACTATCATAAAATCAAAACTGGTGAGTAATGAGAAAATTCACTCCGCTTACAATGTGAGTCGATAAAGACAATAACTTTTCAGAACAAAATATATTTTTTACCAGGCCATAAACATGTCCATTTCTGCTGTCACAATGGACATTATAATACGGGGTGTGTATGGGACTTCTGGTTCTTTTTTCTTCTGCATCAGTTCCATTTTTTTTTACCTGTGTTCATGCAAATTTTTCAAACAATACCTACACTGAACATCCATCTGTGTGTTGTTCGATCTTCCACTTCCCTCTTCATTTGCTGCACGGCAGAAAAAAGGTCCTCTCTCCCTAGAAGCTTTGATGTTTAAAACACGTCCAGTCCCCATGAAAGTCTCCTGGCCTCCATCAGCTCTGTACCAGGTGTAGTTCTTTACAGCTGGGTTTGCATTAGCACTGCAAGTCAGTGTCACATTTGTGTCTTCTTGCACTGGACCAGAGGGACTGACTGACACTGTGGTCCCTTTGGGTGAATCTGAAAAGAGAAAAAATAAAGTTGTATTTTTTGAAAATGTAGTTTATTTGTGATGAGGGATAGAGAATGTTATGCCTTTATCCTGAACAAGCCCTGCTAAACATCAATAGAAACAGCTAGTAGGACCAGTGTTGGTCTGTAACGTATCACTAGTAACGCGTTACAGTAATGATATTACTTTTACAAGTAACGAGAAGTGTAACGAATTACTAATGAAATTCCAGTAATAATATTACAGTTACACACACAAAAAATAACTTGTTACTACATTACTGTTGTTGTTATTACCCCGCTTCAGATTTATGAAACAAACCCCAGATTAATTTTGTTGCGCATCTCAGACAAGCAGGAAGGTAGCGAGCTTCATGGTTGCCAGATATACGGATTTGGGCTTTTTTTTAGGTGCCGCCGAGAGTAGTTTTTTTTTGGCCATTGGGCTTGTTTTGTCATTTGTTGTCACACATACCTGGCAACCCTGGCTAGCTTGAAAGATGGAAGCATACATGTTTACTTTCAGCGGCTGGAAATATTCCCATTACTTAAGTTTTGTCGACAAGAAAGATGAATTGAACATCACTGTCATATGTAAATTGTGTCCCAGTACCAGGACTCTTTATACTGCAAAAAACAAGACTTCAAAACTCCTTAAGCACTTACAACATCTGACGACAGCACAACAACATGAAGCTCTTGTAAATAAACCCCACCAATGAGCTGTGGAGGACAGCTGTAGCCCTACAATGTCTACAAATCAACCAAGACTGGATTTTAATCGAGCACAGCTAAAAGCGAAAAAGAACTAATGAAAGTTGTGGCTTATTACGAAAAGTAATATAACAAGTAGTGTAACATATTACTGATGGCAGGGAGTAATAAGTAAAGTAATTAAAGTACTTAAAGAGTAATGAGTAATATATTCCTTTTTTTCAATAACGAGCCCAACACTGAGTAGGACTATAACAGTATGTGTACTCATGCAGAGCCATCACGGTTTGGTCTTCACCGTTCAGTGTACTCATATTTATTTTTATTAATAAAATGTAAAGTTATAAAAACAATGCACATTCATAACATTTCTGTAATGCACAAGTTTAGCCATCATAGACAGCAGCAATATGTAAAACAGACTAAAGTGGGACAACAAAATTGTAAATCTAGAAGCATATGAAACACTTAAAAGAGAGATGTGCATTAAAACAGGACAGTAATACTGTTCTCCTGGTAAAACAAACAAGATACCTAAAAGCAGGACATCAAAGCAGGAGACGTAGGCCTACATGAGACAGCATACCAATTAGTGGTGGGGGAAAATAGATACAGCATAGAATCACAATATTCTGCTAGCGATATGTTTTTATTTTTAATTGCTGAAGGGGTTGCACAATTCATTTTGAGCAAGTTGCATTGTTAAAAATGGCTGCAGTTGTTCAGTCATCCGTACATGTTTGTGTTCAGTAAAGTTTGATCAGACTGAAACACCATCAGTTCAGATTGTGAGGTGCATGCAGGCTTTTTCTTTTATCACAGTGTTGGTCAGTCTGTGGGCTCGACTCCCATTGTGTAGAAATGAACAGACAGAAGTGAGACGAAAAGACTGAGATTTTTTCCTCATTTGACAAAACAGGTCTTGATTTAGTTTAATTTTGTGTACATAATATGCAGTTAAAAAAATTGAAATTCAATATATTATATCACAATTCTCAGCCTGACGCAAAATATTTAAAATCGCAATAATATCGTAACGTGACTCAAGCATCGTTATAATATCGTATCGAAGGGCCTCTGGTGATTCCCACCTCTCATTACAATGTAGACCTACAGTACAGTGTTGCTTCCTCAGCGGATAAACAGTTGGTGGAAATATGAAAATATGAACGTTACTATGTTTGTCACCATCTTAATTTGTTTTTGAAATGGGAGATTAAAGTCCAGTGTTACATTCATTTATAATCAGATACAACTGTGACCTTTAACCCTGTGATGAAAACACTGAGTGTGAAATGATCTGTTGACCTCTTTGTGAAAAACATGCAGATTGTTTTCTTTATGTTTAAGTATTGACAGGAGTTATTAAACCACTGTGTGACATTAGTCATCACTGCTGTTAGCTTACGTGCAGCTTGCTGGTTTGTTGTTGCATGTTCAAAAATGATAGTATCATCAGCGTACATTAGGATGTCTGACCTAATAGCATTCATTTATTAGATCATTTATGTAGAGGCTAAACAACAAACCCTGTTCATACAATGAATACATCTACAATCAAACATCTGAGTGGAGAGAAAAAAAGGTAATCACACATGGCAGTATGCACACCCCAGGTGAAGGCCATGCTCGTAACTGTTTGCTAAATGATTACAAAACAACAAACAAAGAAGAAGAAGCATGTATTTTATGTAATCAATTTAATCACAAGACAAACATACTCACATGTAATGTCAGCTGATAAACTGGTTTTCACAGATGACTCAGTGCTGCCATCTTGTTTTCTGTAGACAGCAGTACAGGAGATTTCCTGTCTGTGATGGAGGTGTGATGCTTTGAAGTTCAGCACAGAGATCTTGACTTTAGTTTTGTCCTGATTCTCCTGCAGGGTCTCCTGACCTTCACCCAGGCCGGGGCTCCATGTCAGATTTGGAGGAAGAGACAGACAGGGAGCTGGAGCAGAGCAGTTCAAACTCACTGAGGTTCCCTCTTTCACCTTCAGTGTGGGCGGAGTCAGAGTCGGTCTGGGTGGATCATCTGTTCAGAAGATACATAAACATGTATAAGCAGTCATTTCTCTCTACTATCAAAGGTTTGATTTATCTTTATTTTAAAGTAATCAATAATAAGGTCAGAGAAGTACTACATGAATGAACTGTAAATACATTTAATTTGAAACCTACCTTTGACTGAAATTTTCCATTCTTGTTTGTAAAAATTATATTTCAGAATATTGTCACATTCCAATCTAAACAAATACTCTTTGTTGTTTTGCATGTCATTCAGGGTTGTGGTGCAGTCTTTTTTTGTTAGGTCACCGATCAATTGTCCTTTCTGTTGTGGATTACTGCTATCAAACACAACAGGTCCATTAGTACTTTCTTTCCATAATGCTTTACAAGTGTTATCTAAGTTAACATTATATTGATCCTGTACGTCAAAGGAGCAGGGGATTGTCACACAGAATCCCTTCAGAACCTCTATAGTCTGTGGTATAATGATCTCAAACTGTCCACACAGGTCACCTGAAACACAAGAAACAAATCCTTATTACAATTATACGTTTAAAATACATATTCATATGTATATGTATAGTTTTCATATTGAGTTTATAATGACTATATTACTAAAATCATTGACAGGGATAGAGGTTTCAAATGAGCCGTGGCTAGAAACCTGACTGCATGTTATCTACTTTGTATTTACATGAAGCAATGTTCATTGCACGTGTCTCTGTTAAATAAACAAACAAATAAATAAATAAAGTCATGATACAATTTATTGTTGGCTCTGTTTCTAAAAACCTTAGGAGTCACAGATAAAATAATCTTCATGTAAAACTCAGAGGATTCATCATTTTCACAGTTATTTTTTACATTAAAGTTGTAAATTTAACACCAAATCTCTACATTATGATATCTTTAAAAGAAAGCAGAACACATTAGTCGCTAATTTCTTTGACAAATATAAGTGAGCATCTCACCTTGCAGCAGACAGCCAATGAGGAGGAGAGTCAGAGCTGCAGCCATCTTTGTGTTTCAGAAGAGGCAGAAAGTCTGGAGAGAATACATGTAGATTTACAGTTTAGTGTATTTCGCTCCAAATAAACTTAGATTTCATTTTGAGGCTGTTGTTGAATGTGATCTTTGCAGAAGTTGCAGATGGAGAAATATGCTGAAATATTTGAATCTTCATCAATGTGGAAAAGGTTGGATCCAGAGTTTAGTTAACTAAAGCAATCCCAACAAAACTAAAAGACTTCAAGGTGTGCAGCTTCTCATTTTAAGGTTTAAATTGAAATCTTTCTGCATTTCATTCAATTTATGTAAAGATGCTCATTATTAAAATGTAGAAGATGAAATGATAATAAAATAAAAAACAGGAAGTTTGACTGCCTGCCTCAAAGAAAAGAGACAAATGTTGTGTTTTTTATTTTGTTTCTTTCTTTGTTTACAACTTCTTTAAGGAAACTATTTGATCAGTAATAACGCCCAGAAGAAAAACTGCATGAGAGCTTTAAAATGTTCAAAACTTGATCAGAGTGAATGTTTTTTTCTTTCCCCTGTAACAAAGTTTGTTTGATCAACTTCAGAAAAATGCACTTATTAAAAAGTAACCTTTATGATATTAAACATGTTGATTTGTTATATCTCCTGAAAAAGTATAAAGTTGTTTAAAAGTGATATAAAAGTTTTATACACTTACGTTTTTGTCAGGTCTTTTTGAGCAGAGAGGTGAAGGATGTTTAGAGAAGTGAAGTTCCTCATTATTTGGCCGCCTTCATAAACAGCATTCAAAATTTGTCTTGAAAATGAGGAAGTCAAAAAAAGGTGAACATTCATGTTCACATTCATGTTCAGTACATTTCATGTGAATAGTTTTCATACAGGATCACATCTTTACTTACCTTTCATTTACTATTGATAACAAACATCTCTCTGTACAAATTATTTGTATCTTTAGACCTTAAAAAAACATTGTCATCATGGGGATGTCAGCATTCGATTAAAATGCAAAAACACATGAAAAGCCTGTACTTCCTTATCATGAAGCAATGAAATAAGCAGGCTACTCTATAGAATACATTTCTAATAACACAATTATCAATCTCTTATCAATTACCATAAAAACCTGATGTATAAGAGGCACACCCTTTTTTTAGATCCAAAAAGTTGGCTGCATCTATACACTGGTGCAACCAATATACCAGTATAAAATGCTGACACACGCGGCGTCATTACTGACGATTACAAATACATCCCCATTCTTTCTGTATCCAGATGTGATTGCATGCTGTGCTGGGTGAGAAGGTGACACAAACCACAGCTTTTCTCCCTCACGAGGTCATAATCCTGCATGCACAGAAAACAGTCATATATTGTTTCATAAATAAACCTTGTTGAGTGCTCTTTTGATTGAAATAATTATATATTAAAGTCAAAAAGTGACCAGCGGAGTCGTGCAGAGAGCTTGCAAGCTAGGAGTCTGTGCCTCACAACTTTCACTGCAGCCTTAGAGCTCAACTACCGTACTGTAACTAGTAGGAGTGCAAACTCCAAAAAGTGAAAACAGACTGAACTAAAAGAGCGACACAGCTGAACACAAACTGCACGTTGTAGACTTCACTGAACACAATAGAAATGATCAGGCCGGAAAACTTTTTTTCTCTCTCAGAGACCTTCAAAAACATGCCACTTATATTCTGGATTTTATAGTATGACAAAAAGTACTCATTCATTCATTCTTACTCAAAGTCAGCAATTTTTTTCACTTTTTGAGTTCACTTTTTCACTTGCTGTATTTGTTGCTTTTGAGCTTTTAGAGATGAAATGATCTGGGAAATACATCAGCTCCTGAAGCTAATTTCAAACATGCCAATTGTAGTGATCGATAGAACTCAACAGTGATCCCCCACTTTTATGGCGGCTCTGGTTCTGAAAGTAAATTTCTCCCTTCAAATCGTCGATTGACATTTGAGAAATTCCTTTTGTCAAAAATGTTTTAGTCCTGGAACCAAACCAACTGTTGTTCCACTGTAGGAGGATATCTGTCATACACCACAGGATAATACATCTTATCGTATTGATACCAGGTGACCCAGACATGAGCTTTTGTCTGACATGGTACCACAGCACAGCTCCCCTCCACTGCAGTCACTGTTTTAGGTACAGTGATGTTCCAGCTTCTCACTTGCTGCAGCACAGAGAAGCCTTTGTGTGGGGGAGAGGAGGAAGAGGAAGGGAGGGTGAATGTGTTAGCAAAGTTGGCAACAAATGTTAGTGGTTCAGTGAAGAAAAGCTGATGAGAAAGAAAAGTATGTGTCATGCAACAGGAAATGAACAACAGTGAAAGCTGCTTTTGAAAGCAGAGTTTACTGTACAGCCATTTGTCATACAAAGTAACATTATGAGAGCTGTCACTCACACTCGTTTCTTTGGTGAGGTTATGTTTCAGAATAAAAACATCTAAAAAAACTCTTATTATTCGGGACAGTGACCAATTCGAAGTCTGTCTAGCAAGCCAGTCTTTCTGTTAAACATACTGTCTGATCATATTAACCGTTTGGTAGCCATAGGTAAAGATGTTGAGAGAAATGTGTGCTAGCTGAAGATAACTTCATACAGCTTTCTGGTTCATTATTATCTCAGGCAACATTAAAGTGACAGCACATGTGACAGTGTCAACACATGTAATAAGGTAGGCCAGAGGGAATATAAACTTAATGAGAATCAGCAGGAGCAAAACATCAGGTTCATATATTGATATGTTACATATTTTATGATAGAAGATATTTGACAATATTGTCATACTTGATGACTGCATTATGTTCCCTCAGACTCTGCTCTGAGAGCTACTTGCATATTGACTGCCCTTCACATCACCCCTTAGTAGAACATGGTAAGCCCTGTTCTGCAAATTCATCCCATTTATAAAAAGGGACTCAAGGTTGGGAACACAGGTTTTTCATGTTTCACTGAAGCTTTATCAAAAAGTTAAAACAGAACATAGAAATTGACAAGCAATTGTGTTTTTCTTATTGTTTGCACTGCTTCTTTAGTAGGTCTGAATGCTGAAATCTTCTGTAAATAGCTGGTGGCTGTGTGTGACAACAATCAGTAGCTTCACTAGGTAACGTTACAGCCTGCTGTAGTCTGTTGCTGTAAACTGAGCCAAACTATGATAGCGAGTAGGCCTGCGTGACATGACTAAAAGTGTTATCATGATAAAAAATGTCATATCAGTCGATATCGATAATTGTCATTCATTATTTCTTTCAAATTTAAAGGCTGATTTCGGCTCCTGAGTTAAAGTTGAAAAAACAAGGTGGTTAATTATGGTTTAATTATTCAGAACATGAGAAACTATAATTAAATATTTCACCATTATAAGCACAGTGCACGTAACGCTCAAGGAACATTAGCGCTCCCCACTTCCCAGTGGTTGGTGGTGTAATCACACGATTAAATCTGTCAAACTTTTATTGAACATTTTTCATATTTATTGACGAAAATTATATTGCAATAATTATCATTTCGTTTTATCGCCCAGTCCGGACTGAACTGTAATCTATGTCTGCATCTCAATCTAGTCTCTAAATTTAACCTGGGCATTTTCACATTCAGAGTCCTTCTTCACATTTCTAGGCTTCACTTCATTGTATAGATTTACACTCTCTACTGCATTGCTCGCAACATTTCTGCCCAATTCTCCATCAGGAGCGACCTGACTGATTTGTGTCCCCAGAGCTTCCTCCCTCCTTCTCGCCTTTGCTCCTCCAAGTCACACTAGTATAAATCACATCTTTGCTTTCCTCGTTTTTCTTCTCTGAACTTGTCCTGGCATCTTCTGTGTCGTTTCGGATTGAGCTTGGTAAGTTGGTGCTGATTGGCTCAGAGGTAGTTGCAGGTTGGGTGACACCTGGTTTCTTCAGCTCAGTGGTGTTAGCATAAATGCCCTCATTTGTTTTGTTGAGTTCCTACAAATCAAAAGGAAATGTTGGTTGTAAGGTTATTCTGCTTATTTAAGTGACACTAAGTAGAAAACTGCTGGATTCCAAGGTAAAGTACCTCATCTCCTTTTCCACTTGGTAGATGTTGGCTCATAGCAACTGTGCTGGCGTTACCTGACCCCTGACTCTTAAGCAGGTTGTGTTGAGTCCTCTGAGCCCTGAAAAAACCAGCAGAGTATAAACCTACAAGAATATACTGAAAATATCTTTGTTTTTCCCTAGTCTAAAGTTGAGAAAAAACTCAGGGAACAGTCCATATTTAGTTATTTTAACACTGGTAACAGATCACAGGATCACAGCGTCTGCAGTCGATGTCAACATGTTGTGCCGAGTGTGGCTAGCATTAGCAGTACTAGCACTGCCAGCCTTTGGTCCTCCTTGCAGGTTTACTTCCACATGTCTGTGCTTTTTACGCATTGCTCTGGTCAAGATACACCACTTTAACACGAGACAGCCTACATCCAACTTTTACTCCATTTTCTAGATCAAAATACAGTCAAACCTCTTTGCGCTATGACATGCCACTTGTCTACTATGCTGGTTTACATCTAGGTAGTAGAGCATTAGTGCCTGTCTATAGCTTTGGCTGGTGGCATTTCAGCATCAACATTCTTATGTGTACATGTGCAACGGTCACAGTACAGGACATACTCTGTCAAGTAGAGGAAATATTCATGATTACTTAATGCCATAACTTTTTTGTTGCAACATACTGGAGCAAAACTCGTAGGTTTTCCATTCGGACTTCGCTACAGCTGCCTGCAAACATGGGGCTTATTGAGAAGCTGCAAACTGTATCACAGCACACCAATCAGTAAAGAACAGTAAAACACCACATAATGAACCACCTGTGGGCATCCTCTCTTCAGAGTAAGGTTATCAACACTTTTTTTCATAATTTGATACTTTCGACCTCTTTTAAAGCAATACTCTTCCAAATCTCCTTTATTCTAATGATCGATAGTACCCAAAAGTACACAAAGCTTTAAATAACTACATATCTTCAGTCATATTTAATCCCAAAGTTGCTTTGAGCAAAAAAGAGAGTAAGAGATCAGCGGTACATCTGAAATTCACGTCAGCAAATACTGATGTTTCTCCAGTCCTTTAGGTGTCTCATAAAGCTGCATATTCATGTTTATTTCTCACAAACAGACGCAGAGCAGAGGACACTATAAATAACAAAAAAAATATTGGCAACATTTTCAATCCACAACATTTGACTGAAACTGTGGGCCTCATTTGAAAAATATTAATTACCTGGATAAGACTTGGTCTGCTCATAATACCAAAAAATATTAAACATTTCAAAGATTTTAAATTGAAGACCAGAGGAACACCATATAGAATCAGTATCTTCATTCAATTGAAGAATATAAAATTCCAAGTTGGAGGTTTTTAAACATTTTGCATAGTGGTATTCTGTATCTGGTTTGGTTTGATTTGCTGTTACCCTACCTGATAACAAAGAGTAGAGCACATACTAGCACCAGGAAGACGACAATGGTGGCAATGAAGACTGGCAAAATCACTGAAAAATACAAAGGACAATACGGGATTATGGTTCAAGCTCTTATTCAGACGAGATTATTATTTGAATAAATTCGGACATAACGTATTAATTATTCATTTTTGTAAATTGTTAAATCAGGACATATTAAAGCTTTCAAGAGGAATTTATCTTCACCACTTACCCATTCATAAAGCTTTCTTGTTAATACTTAGTAATTATGAGAACAAATTGTGAAATGTGCCGCTTACCAATAAAAGTTATACTCAGCTCAGAGACAAACCTTGACTTTCTGCAGATGTTGGAAGGCTGTAGAAAATAAATCGCTGAGCAACAGATCCCAGAGAGTTTGAGCTGCGACAAAGCACAGTGAAGTGATCCTTCCTTTGGGCTTGACTCATGGTGATGAAGCTCACGCCTGTACCATTTCGATGCTCATAACTGATTGCAAACTCTTCTGAGTGATTGACAGCTAACCCATCCAAACTCCATTGTAAAGTGGGAGGAGGATTTCCCGTAGACTCACAGGAACAGTTGACCTGGTTAGCAGTTTTGGTGCAATCAGATGAGGACATGATCTGTGGAGCATCTGTAATGGATGTAGGGAAGAGAGACAAGTAGAGAGTCAAGTAAAGCCATGCTGTATCAAATTTGCAAAAGTAAAAGATAAGGCTTATGGATATGAAAAAAATAAAAATAAAAGTTGACCAGCTGTGCGTGTGAATGAAGTGAATGAGGCAAAGAAAAATTCTAGTTCCTCCATGTCAATTAGTTTTCATTCTGGGCCTGTGTCCACAGAGGGCGCTTTTAACGCTGGCAGCGCCTATTTTCAATACAAAACCAATGTAGTTCAGTGTTTTCAGCACTGAGCGTCATATGTTTCTTGAGGCCGCATTCACTCAGCTCTCAGTTGAAAACAATTCCACTTATGGAACAGCACTACGCTCTTCTATGTCACATCTCCATCACCAACCTATGGCGTTTTATCCCAGCCATGAGATCTATGCAACTCAAACAGCCACACGCATATTATTTTTGTGAGCACTTGCACAGCATTCTCACGCAGAATTTATCTTCTCGCACGAGCAATATTGTATCCTGTAAGGAGAAAACCATGCTTTGAGCACGAGCAAAATCTCACCCTGAGCGTGTAACTACAGTGCTCTCTCAGATTTTTCTTTTTGCGCTCAAAGCATGGTTTTGTCCTCTCAGGATACAATATTGCTCACGCAAGCAATTTCATTTGAATGATTGTAATTTTACTTGATATGCACATTCTTACTAAGCAGACCTTTTTGGGGGTAAAGTTAACATTTGCTCGTCTCTAATTTAATTATAGAACCTCATATATAACACAGTGTTTCCCCTACCATTCAGGTCGTTCAGGGTGGATTACCCAAAGTGATCTCCCACCACCCTAAAAGAAAGGCACTAAATACTTTATCTATGTAAATTATCCATCCATCCATTATCTATAACGCTTTTCTCCCTTTATTTACAACAAAGTTAATCCTCTACAAAAGAAAGTTTTTCTGGATTTGAAGTTTCCAATCAAAGGAAATTAAAGATAAACAAAGAGATTTTCATACATTTTGAAAAATGTAACTGATGAATGACACCTACAATGTACATCTATTTGTCTTGTGTTTGATTGAAAACTTCCCAGTTCATTTTCAGCCTTGCAGAAAAACGAGCCTCTCTTTCGAGAAGCTTTGATGTTTAAAACACTTGCACTGGACCAGAGGGACTGACTGACACTGTGGTCCTTTTGGGTGAATCTGAAAAATTATAACAGGGATTAAAGTTCTCAGTCGCTACAACGTATTTCCGTCAATTTCACTATTGTAATAATTTTAGTCGGTGTCAATCGGACAAATAAAAGTCGAGCAACATGGGTTAATGACATAGCCCTACCCTTGTGTGCAAACTGCGGTTTTTAATGTCAGGCATTTATCTGAATCCTGTAACACAATTGTAGTTTTGTGTTTGTGTGACATTTTGAATATAAAGTCAAAACTTTGGTCTGCATTTACAAACTGTTTGTCATTTGTGAACCTCACTGCATTCTTAATTTGTTTTTGAAATGGGAGATTAAAGTCCAGTGTTACATTCATTTATAATCAGATACAACTGTGACCTTTAACCCTGTGATGAAAACACTGAGTGTGAAATGATCTGTTGACCTCTTTGTGAAAAACATGCAGATTGTTTTCTTTCTGTTTAAGTATTGACAGGAGTTATTAAACCACTGTGTGACATTAGTCATCACTGCTGTTAGTTTACGTGCAGCTTGCTGGTTTGTTGTTGCATGTTCAAAAATGATAGTATCATCAGCGTACATTAGGATGTCTGACCTAATAGCATTCATTTATTAGATCATTTATGTAGAGGCTAAACAACAAACCCTGTTCATACAATGAATACATCTACAATCAAACATCTGAGTGGAGAGAAAAAAAGGTAATCACACATGGCAGTATGCACACCCCAGGTGACGGCCATGCTCGTAACTGTTTGCTAAATGATTACAAAACAACAAAGAAGAAGAAGCATGTATTTTATGTAATCAATTTATCACAAGACACACATACTCACATGTAATGTCAGCTGTTAAACTGGTGTTCACAGATGACTCAGTGCTGCCATCTTGTTTTCTGTAGACAGCAGTACAGGAGATTTCCTGTCCGTGATGGAGGTGTGATGCGTTGAAGTTCAGCACAGAGATCTTGACTTTAGTTTTGTCCTGATTCTCCTGCAGGGTCTCCTGACCTTCACCCAGGCCGGGGCTCCATGTCAGATTTGGAGGAAGAGACAGACAGGGAGCTGGAGCAGAGCAGTTCAAACTCACTGAGGTTCCCTCTTTCACCTTCAGTGTGGGCGGAGTCAGAGTCGGTCTGGGTGGATCATCTGTTCAGAAGATACATAAACATGTATAAGCAGTCATTTCTCTCTACTATCAAAGGTTTGATTTATCTTTATTTTGAAGTAATCAATGATAAGGTCAGAGAAGTACTACATGACTGAACTGTAAATGAGTTTAATTTGAAACCTACCTTTGACTGAAATTTTCACGCCATCAAAATTGTATTTCACACCTGAACAATCCAATCTAAACCAATACTCTTTGTTGTTTTGAAGTTGCATGTCATTCAGGGTTGTGGTGCAGTCTTTTTTTGTTAGGTCACCGATCAATTGTCCTTTCTGTTGTGGATTACTGCTATCAAACACATCAGGTCCCCAATAAGATTCTCTCCATAATGCTTTACAAGTGTTATCTAAGTTTACAGTATATTGATCATCTACGTCAAAGGAGCAGGGGATTGTCACACAGGATCCATTCAGAACCTCTATAGTCTTTGGTATAATGATCTCAAACTGTCCACACAGGGCACCTGAAACACAAGAAACAAATCCTTATTACAATTATACATTTACAATACAATCCTTATTCATATTGAGTTTATAATGACTATATTACTAAAATCATTGACAGGGATAGAGGTTTCAAATGAGTCGTGGCTAGAAACCTGACTGCATGTTATCTACTTTGTATTTACATGAAGCAATGTTCATCGCACGTTTCTCTGTTAAATAAACAAATAAATAAATAAAGTCATGATACAATTTATTGTTGGCTCTGTTTCTAAAAACCTGAGGAGTCACAGATAAAATAGTCTTCATATAAAACTCAGGATTCATCATTTTCACAGTTATTTTTTACATTAAAGTTGTAAATTTAACACCAAATCTCTACATTATGATATCTTTAAAAGAAAGCAGAACATATTAGTCGCTAATTTCTTTGACAAATATAAGTGAGCATCTCACCTTGCAGCAGACAGCCAATGAGGAGGAGAGTCAGAGCTGCAGCCATCTTTGTGTTTCAGAAGAGGCAGAAAGTCTGGAGAGAATACATGTAGATTTACAGTTTAGTGTATTTCGCTCCAAATAAACTTAGATTTCATTTTGAGGCTGTTGTTGAATGTGATCTTTGCAGAAGTTGCAGATGGAGAAATATCTTGAAATGTTTAAATCTTCATCAATGTGGAAAAGGTTGGATCCAGAGTTTAGTTAACTAAATTGATCCCAACAAAACTAAAAGACTTCAAGGTGTGCAGCTTCTCATTTTAAGGTTTAAATTGAAATCTTTCTGCATTTCATTCAATTCATGTAAAGTAGCTCATTATCAAAACGTAAAAGATCAAATGATAATAAAATAAAAAAACAGGAAGTTTGACTGCCTGCCTCAAAGAAAAGAGACAAATACTTTGTGTTTTTTCTTCAGTTCATTTTGTTTACAACCTCTTTAAGGAATCTATTTGATCAGTAATAATGCCCAGAAGAAAAACTGCATGAGAGCTTTAAAATGTTCAAAACTTGATCAGAGTGAATGTTTTTTTTTCTTTCCCTTGTAACAAAGTTTGTTTGATCAACTTCAGAAAAAATGCACTTCTTAAAAAGTAACTTTTATGATATTAAACATGTTGATTTGTTATATCTCCTGAAAAAGTATAAAGTTATTTAAAAGTGATATAAAAGTTTTTTAAACTTACGTTTTTGTCAGGTCTTTTTGAGCAGAGAGGTGAAGGATGTTTAGAGAAGTGAAGTTCCTCATCATTTGGCCGCCTTCATAAACAGCATTCAAAATTTGACTTGTAAATGAGGAAGTCAAAAAAAATGCATGTTTTACATTGGATGTTCAGTTCTTTATGTAAATAGGGTCACATCCTTCGTCACATTTTATTTACTATTGATAACAAACATCTCTCTGTGCAAATTATTTCTATCTTTAGACCTTGAATAAAACATTGACATTTTGGGGATGTCAGCATTTGATTAAAATGCAAAAACCAATGAAAAGCCTGTACTGTCAAAAGAATGTTTATAATTCATTTTAATGCAATAACATCTTGATGTGTTTCAATATTTACAACCCATCAGTTTGACTAGAATGTTACTTTTTGAGATCCACATACAGGAGGTGAGAACTTATAAAAAAACATTGTTGTCAAAGCTTCTGCCTAATCATGAAGCAATGAAATAAGCAGGCTACTCTATAAATTACTTTTTTAATCACAACACAATTATCAATCAATTATCAGTTATGACAAAAAGTACTTTCATTCTCACTCAAAGTCAGCCAACTCATTTCTTTCCAGGTGAAACTGAATGATATCCAGCTATTTGATTATTTCAGGATAGTCTACTATGTAAGATAAAACCCAGGAGTTTGGTTTCATGCATCATGATATTTGTCTGACACTCAGAACTAATTATGTTTTATCCCTTTAAGCCAAACCCTCAGTCTATATTATGTTAAATTGAGCAAAATGGACTGCAACCAAACTGGACAGACACAGATTGCAACGGATAATCAGGACTGCAGAAAAAATATCATTGGTGTCAACCTGCCCCCTATCAGGAAACGAGCAGGTAGAAGTACTACAAACTCTTCCCCTCTGATACGGATCACTGTACACCAAAACAACAACAGTTTGTTCCCCCAGGCTGTCATTCTGATGAATGCTAAACAGTCACACGTGCCTAAAACTTGCATTTTATTTTAATATCTTTTGTTTTTTCTGTGGTTGTCCGGTGATGGAAATGTGGCGAGAGTTGGTGGTGGTAATAACTAATGATGTAAAATAAGAACAGACAGCACACCCCAGGAAATACACAACTTATTACTCTTGTAAATAGGTAAGACACACAGACTCGAAAACTGATGAGGCAGAGACGTGGTTTCAAAAGAATTTAAGGAATTTATCTGAATTAATCAATGTAAAAAACAAGGTGGACCAAAGCTTTGGGGAAGGAAGAATGGTTAAACAATAAGCACAGAGCTCAGATTTTTTTGTTAGCTCTTGTTCAAGTACCACAGATAAAAAAAGACCAACATGTCACTTCTTTTTACTGTCCTGAAAGTGAAATCATTAAATCTAACAGCTCTGCAGGGTTCACAGGTCAATCTGAGTCGTACATGAGAACCATTCGTTCACAGTTGTGTCTAAACTTCCCGGCCTTTATTATTTTCATTCCCCTTTAATCCACTCCAGTGTAGTTGTTGGCATAATGCAACGCTGGTTTTGCTAATGAAGAAGTAATAGAAGTAGGAAAAGTAGAAACAAAAGAAGAAATCAACAGCTCCTTCGATCAGTTTACAATGAGAAACAGCCAGGACCAAGTCCTACAAGACAAACTCAGCTTCACCCGGTGAAGCCTGTTAGCTTCTCAAGCTTTATACTGTAATGTTTACTCCATCTGTCTAAAAAAATAATGATGTAAGAGATGGAGTCATAAGAAGCAGCTCCTTTCAAAGAGCTGTAATAAAGATTTGTCTCACGCCTCTCCATGGGGAATTCTGCTATCCTATTGGTGCACACCAATTAACTGTTGTATTGTTATCCATGTTTAAGACACGCCCCTTTGTTATTCAAGTTCCTCCCCACGTTTTGTCCAGACAGCCTCCTGATTTACTCAGAAATACATCCTGGTATGGACACAATCTTTAGATTTTAAAAGCTCTTCTTCACAGGGTGGACACGTTGGTTGCAGCACCATAAATGCTTTTTATTAAACATTTTGCGACAGTTCTTAACTGGGTCCAAAAACAAAGGGAGTTTGATGTTGATTTTTCAATCACTGTGGTGTCAGATTACCTGCACATTGTTTGTTATTGGACGTCTGCCTTCTGAGTCGATGAAAGCCTGAGTGGGAAAGGTCAACCTGACTCTGAGGGTGTCAGAGGTCGGCTCCTCGGGAACCCTGCTGCTGCAGCAATGTGTGCGTAAGGGGTCTCTACAGTGCTTTCAGTGCCTTAACTCACTGAAGATAATTTCAAGTAGTAGAACCAATCAGTTGGGCTTTTTAGTATGTTTCTATCACACAATCAATGAAACAGATTGTGTGTTCAACTGTCTGTGCACGGCTCCTCTCCTGGTACCTGGCTGTACATTTAATCAACAGCTGTCCATCCACAATACAACTAATCAAATAAGAAGTATTCATTTTCTGATTTCGGTAGATTTTTCCTATTAGTGCAAATGAAAAAGTATGAAAACTGTGTGAAGTGTCAGTGTGGCTCGTCAATGCTCTGTGTGAAGTGCTCTCCAGTGTACAGGCCGTAGTGCAGCGTGTCTTTCTGGGCTGCAGCCCACGCCATCTGCCGGCTGGAGAAGCGAGCGGCCCAGTTACCCCGAGGGTCCACCGTCACCACACCACCAAGACCATCCACTCTGGACTTCATGTAGGCCAGGGCAGAGTCACTGGCTGCCTCTGCTGACTGACCTAAAGAACAGAGGAGAGAGGAACGCTAACTGAATAACTCCAGTTAACCTCTGCATTCATTTCTGGTGTTTATTATTAACATCTACATGCTGAGAGAGTGTGTGTGTGTGTGTGTGTGTGTGTGTGTGTGTGTGTGTGTGTGTGTGTGTGTGTGTGTGTTACCTTGCTCCATGTAGAACAGGATGAGTCTGGCTAAAACAACTTTCATGATAGCTTCTCCGTGGCCTGTAGTGGACACTGCTCCTGAGTTGTTGTCAGCATAACCTCCACAACCTGATACACACAACAACAAATACACACACACACGCACACATGTGGGTCGGTGCACGTCAAATCTGGGAGTCAGTCGTTGAGGCAATCGAGCTAAATGCATCAACATCCTTGGAATCTGCAACCAGGTCTTTCACTTCAGATTTAAAAACATTGAAGGATCCCAGCTCCTTGAGGTTTAAGTCATAACATTATAAAACACTTCAGAAACCAGACAGACATGGACTTTTCCTGCTCGAATGGCTTTCCTAAGATCTCAAAAAAAGATTAACCCTGTAAGTAAAAGATTTAAGAGAACGAGCGTAAGATCTGAGCTGAGTCCAGATCCATAAACTAAAGCTCTCCACGTGAGACTTCAGGGTGAAGAAATGTAAATATACTTAAGAACTGATGGAAATCAGACAAGTGTAAAACTGCACTGATGGGCTAGTTCTTCTCCTTAAGCATGTTGCTATAGCAGTATTTTTTTCTCGAAATGATCAGAATCGTTTTGTACTTTTTATCTTGTGGCCTTTCTGTTAATGTCAGACGTCGGAGGCGGTATCCACTCATGACAGCCGAGTCATTCATTGACTGATAGTGACAGATTAGAGTCCAAACTCCACTCACTTTACTAAACCTTTAGAGTGAATCAACCCTGAGATGATTCAGCTAGTGCCACACCAAATGTAGACTTATTATTTTAAACAACACTCCGGACGCTGAAACATTACTCAGGCAACATTAGGGTTATTAGAATGAGCCACTCGAGCTGTGACTCTGACACAATGAGCAGGAATTAGTGAGTACATGGTAAATGGACTTTTAGGCATCATGCTCAACGGACTGGAGGACCGTTAAAAACAAAGAACAATGAGTCAACCTTTTTCAGGTTAAGTGTCTTTAGTATGTCTTTCTTCAACAAATATCTTTATGATGAGGCATATCATTCCACGCTGTATGTTTGAGGACTGACCTATGCAGGGTGTGTCCCCCACCCGACCCTCCATCTTGTTCAGCATCCCACCAGTGGAGGTCGCACAGGCTACAACTCCCTCACTATCCACTGCCACGGCCCCGACTGTGCCCATCTTCCCCCTACACGTTGAAATAAAAACAGAAACAGAAAAAAATTATGTGAAATGTGTATGGATGGGATTCGTTAATACTGACGGACACTTTGCGTAGCAGCCTCTGTCATCACTGTGTGAATGTGGTGTGACAGGAAGTGTCAAAGCAGCTTTGAGTGGTCTAGAACGCTGGTTCTCAACTGGTCTATCCTCAAGACCCACAACCTACAGTACAACAAATTTAGGATATTTTTCAACCAATCAGATTTATTTACTGAAAAAATGTTGTAGTTCGAACGGCAGAGGATGCAAAACATGTCACAAGGGTAAAAATAATAAACATGTTTTTAAAGCATTTCATTGACTTTTTCATACAATTTATTCTCATGGCATACATTCACGACCCACTTTGGGTCCCGACCCACCAGTTGAGGACCACTGCATGTGAAAAGCACTGTCCAAGTATATCTACCATTTACTGTGATCCTGTCAGTAGCAACAACATTAAAAAAAAAATTAAGCAGACATGTACTTGGGCAAGACACTTAACCCCAAGTTGCTCCCGCTGCTTCGTCGGTGGCATATGAATGATTTAGATAGCAGCCTCTATCAGTGTGTGAATGGGTGTGAGTGTGTAGGTGTGACATGCGGTGTAAAAACGCTATGAGTAGTCAGAAGACTAGAAAAGTGCTATACAAGCTGAAGTCCATTGACACTTTAAAACAAGCTCTGATCTGAAAACTAGGAAGGTCTTGTCAGCTAGGTGGGTGAATCGAAACTTGCTTTGAGTAGATATTGATAGTGGGTCGTTGTCAGGCTTTGTTTGGACTGAGCACTTAAGTTTCATTCTCTGAGCATCAACAGGAGAGGCAGTTGACGCACCCTCTGTTGATTGCGAGCTGAAAATCTGGGGGCGGGATTTTCACGAAAATCCAAGCTTAAAAGAGTCTGAATCCGAAACTGCCAGCAAAACAAGCTCTGATCTGACGCTTCAGCGTGGCCACAGAGCCCGGGCATCCACGACTACTGCTTTGCCTATTTTCTCTGGTCATCTGCTAAACGCAACATGTGCTACAAAGAAATCTCTGTCATTCATGGGAACAGGAAAAGACACATCTGTCATAGACAACGCAATCTTAACAACTTGTCTCTGCTTAAGAAAGCCTCTTCTACCCACCCTTCATTTACTTTTTGGTCTCTGGAACTGTCAATCTGCTGTGAATAAAACTGAATTCATCCAAGCACTTGCAAAAATGTCAGACATTCAGGCACTTGCCCTTACTGACACCTGGATCCGCCCAGAAAATACAGTCACACCAGCTGCTCTTTCTGTTGACACAGTGTTCTCACACACACCCCGCTCTGTTGGACGTGGAGGTGATACAGGTATCCTCATTTATAATACCTGGAACTTGAATAAACTCTTCCCACTGAGCAACAACTCCTCAATTGAATATCACACAATCTTGGTTACTGCTCCTATTAAAATGTACATTGCTATCATTTACCGCCCACCAGGGTGTAATCTGAATGATTTTGTTGTGGAACTGGACATGCTACTCTCAGAAATCTACTCTCAGAATCCCTGATGACCCGCTCGCAAAACCCACCCTAGCCCATGGCTCACGGAAGTCATAAGAGAGCCAGGGTCCTAAGTCTCTGACTAGACTCTTCTCCTCTGTCGCCCCCCGGTGGTGGAATGAACTTCCAAACTCCATTTGATCTGCAGAGTCCCTCTGCACCTTCAAGAAAAAGCTAAAGACCCAGCTCTTTCATGAATACCTACTAACTTAATGATGATGGTCTCCATATTATTGATGATGATGGTTGTCACGATTGTTTTTGTTTGATAACGACGACTTATAAGATGGTTTCTATACTGATTAGAGCTCTCAAGAACTGCCGTCAATGTTGTGCTTTGCCTCTGTGCAATGCCTGTCAGCACCTGTGTGTCCAATCAGACTCAAAGCTGATCGTTTACACTTACTGACATTGTTCCCTTTTTTCTAGATCCTTGCTTGTGTTGTACTTACTCTATGATGTGCGTCGCTTTGGATAAAGGCGCCTGCTAAGTGAATTGTAGAATTATAGAATTGTAGAAAAAAAACTGGGTTTCATTTACAGTAACATTAGAGCTTGTTTTAAGGCTGCTCAAAGTGATCATCTGAAGATATATCTAAACTTTTTGCACCTATAACTAATTAATTCCCTTAAAGCATGTCCAAACTCAACAGAATCCCTCTTTAAGGAACACTCCAGCAAAGAGCTTGTTCCTTTAGGAAAGGCACAGCTGCAGTCAGCTGGAACTCACAGCAGTAATCATGAATTCCAACGATGACCCAGAGTCAGAGCATAAAAACCTGTGCAAACATCCATACAACCCTCTCCAGTAACTACTGCTGCATAACCCCTGCTATGGTTGATTCTTGTGCTCAGTATGTTCCAGAAAGTCTTTAAAATCTTTACTGGGCTTCATTAAGAGGCTCTGGGATAAGACTTATGAGTCACTTCTTAATGGATCACACCTTTTTTTTTTCTTTCTTATAAATTTAAAAGAAGGTCTCACATTTGGCACTCCACCGGGTTGGCATCAGGTGCTATGTTCTTCCTCCAGCGCATTCGGGAGTACTCGGTGATGAGGGACTCCATAGGCACCTCAGGGATGCCCATGGAGCGGGCAAACTGTTTGGCACCCTCTGCAGTGAGACATGCATGACTCGTCTGAAACCCAGATCACAGTAGGACATAAAAAAAAATGAAACTCTGCACTGTGATGGTATACTAAACTACTATACTTTTATAAATGAATGCATGCTAGTTTGGCTGTTATTACAAAATGTAATGTTTACACACTCTACTTTATACCTCTTATTATTATTTGTTACATTTTTTTAAATCCTGCTGTCCCTGTATAACTGAACATATTTCGGGGTCCAGTATTGTTATATATACGTTACATAAGGAGATTGTCGGGGTTAAACCAAAATGTTTTGCAAGAAAAAGTTTATGAAAAAATGATGACAGTATACTGTCAAAGAGGGATGCCACATTTTAAACTTTCCTGATCAGAAAACTAGGAACAAACCCCGGGACAGCTCCCTTGGATGTTTTTGAATTTGGACTGCAGTACCCATTTTAATCACTAGATGTCAGAGTAACATATTGCTCCTTTAACATCCTGAGTCGACAACATAACAGTAATACAAACACGACAACTTTGACGTTTCTACCGGTTTCCATCGGCTATCTGCCGGGACAAACGCTTAAATGATGCTTGAAATAAAAACTGAACCTACACTTTAAATGATCCTTAACTGGATTGTTGAAGGAGAAAACACTCTCCTTTATCTCTGCTGAATACTGTCCTGTGCTTAAACTGTGCAGCTGCTCCTGTACAGTGCAGGAACCTTGAGTAAATGGAGTTTTTGAATTTGATGAAGGTTTTCACTTATGAGTTAAATTGGTTTAATCTCCATAAAAACAAGCAAGATTACCAAGGGGGGGGGGGGGGGGGGGGTGATGGGGAATTGCTAACAAAAACGAAAACTCTGCTGTTAAGCCTACTGTCTACACCTCACTGTATACTTATAGATTTGTTGTTGCACATACAGTATGATAAAAAGATGAGCTTTAGTAAGTTTATGAACACAAACAGGCCGGAGTTTCTCCTGCCAGCCCCCTCGTATTTTTTCCAGATAAAGTCCGAGTGAGCAGATGCGAGAAGGCAGCAGGATATTATCAGGAGGAGAATGCACGACCACAGAGACATAAAATCAAACTGCCGCATCATGTTTGTTTTCTGTTCTCCAGTTTTTCTTCTCCACTATTCTTTTTTTTTTGATATTGTGATCCTGTAGAACTACACATAGCATTGATATAATATTCTGATTATAGCCTTGTATAGCGGACTGTGCTGCTTTGTTCCTTGCCTCAGGAAACCCCACTTCTGTACAAGGATGGTCTCCGGCTGTGAGCTGAAAGTGTGGACAACAAGATCAGGAGGATTTCAGGAGCAGTCCTCCTGAAGTTCTTTAAAGATTTTCAGGAGTGCATATGTCAAAACGAATTGTCTTTGCTAAATGTTAAGTGATTTGCTCATAGTGGATTAATGTTGAGTGTTTGTAAATAATATAATAAAGAGTTCGGTCTGTGTCTTTTTGTAAAGTGTCTTGTTTTGAATTGGCGTTATACAACTAAAGATTGATCCATTGATGTTAAAAGCTTCAAACCTTGTCCATAACCAGTCTTGCTAGCTGGGTTGGGTTGGCTATGTCGCGTACAGCCGACACTGCACCAGTCGCCAGCGTTTTCCCGTCCATCACAAAAGCATCCATCTCCACCTCTCCCTTCACGTTCAGCACCGACCCACAGCCTGAAATAAATACGAAGAGAGAAATCATTTGATAGAGTCCGACATCATGGGACAAAGAATGTCTCTCTGTATAACATCTTTAAAGAAAATGATCTGTGACAATTATTGTAAAATGATTCAGCAATTAAAGATGTTGTGAAAAATCCCTTTATATGTTATGAGTTATGCTTTATTTCATAGTAAAGTAATGCAACTCACTATTGTCAACGTGTTCTTGGATAAATGTGGCTCAGTGATAGAGTAGTACTAAATGTTCAACAAAAGTCAAGATGGAAAAACAAAAAAAATAGGGCTTTCACACTTGCAGAAAAAACTCCTGATATTTCCAGGAGGAGCTGCATGTGTGAACGCCATCAGCCGACATTTTCACTCTGACTCTACCCGGTGTTTCTCCTGCCAGACCCTTGGTATTTTTTCATCCAGGTCATTAGAATTTCAGGAGCAGTCTTCCCGAAATTATCGAAATATTTTCAGGAGTGCATGTGTGAAAACAAATGTGTATAATAGTGAGTGTGTGTGTGTGTGTGTGTGTGTTTTTGTATTACCTGCATTGAAGGAGGGGTTATTCTCCAGCTGGGTCACAGCCTCCACCACAGCGTCCATGCTGCTGCCCCCTCCCTTGAGAACAATGTACCCGGCTCGGGCTGCTGCAGACACCCCTGATGTGGAGTTTTGTGCCCGCTCCTTTGGGATATGACCCGCACCTCCATGGACCACCACAACTGGCAACATGTCAATCACCTGAGAGGCCAAGGAGCACAGTTAAAATGTCATACAAGATGAAGCCACATTCTTTTTTTTTTTTAAAGGGGATAACATTGTCTTTGCATTTGCAATCCAAAACGCCCAAAACGGACAAAAAGGAGAAAGTTCCAGAGTGCTGACGTGAAGTCATACAGAAAAAAACTACTTGGAGAGATTAAGCAGAAACATGGGGACATTAATTTATTTAGACTGACTGTGAAAGACATTATAATACATTCACATATTAATTAATGTTGTGATGTAAAACTAGTGCGTGCTTTAGGCTATACGGTGACCTATGTATGATAACAAGGAGGGGAGCCGGATACAGCAATACTTTGATGTTTAGGGCAGCAGTCCGTGATGACATTACCACAATAATAAACAAAGTAAACAAGGACATATCGATCGCAGAACTTATTCAACCGGAAAATCCGTTCAATCTGAGGGGCCCTTGAACGCACCATTTCTGACAACACAACCAACACCTTGTTCTCAAACAAATCGCTGTATCACCTTCAGACGTACGACGAATACATTCAAATAGAAACTCAGAATTTACCATTTATTTACAACATTTCTATCTTTACAAAAATTACCCACGGTGTGTCATAGACTACAGTAATAAAGAGGTGTTGACAACGTAAATTATTGTAAAATTGGCCAAAAATTACTACCAGAAATACGAGATATATGTTGATATAGGAAAACTAAAGCAGGACTTCATTGCTGAATAGCCTAAACTGTAAGGCAGGTTCGGTGTTAGAACAGAATTGCATAATTATTACGGATTATGTGGAGACAGTTTTGAGACATGCAAAAAAGACTGAAGTCATATGAGAGCCGACGCCGTTGTAAACAAGCATTGCGACGTTTTTCTTGGCGTAGAGTGAGTAAACAGACTATCACTGCAGACTATCACAGAGTGAAACAGACGTAACATACGTAGAGAATACAACAACAAATAACATGCTCTGTTATTTCTTTATCCATTCTTTCATTCAAGAAATTCTACATGTACCAGCTGCTGGCTTGACGGACTTGAATAGTGTTTCTTCTCCTCTTTCAAGCTTCTTCTTCTTCTTCTTCTTCTTCTTCTCTTCCTCTCTTTGAGGTCTATGGCAGATCTAATCCATAATGTTGCTTCAGCACCACCCTCTGGTTGTGTGTTATTCTTCTCTACCCTGCCATATCTGGTTTAGTGTTCTTTGAACAATGAAAAAGACTATCCCACTGTGGAAAACTATATTTTGTGCTGTCACTGTGTCACCATTTCTTGCCTTTTGTAGGAAAATGTGCTGTATGTGCGCAATTCTCAATCTGTCGTTGTACTTTTTCAGCGCTGTCCCCCACACATCTTTCAACCCGTGAGGAGTTTTTAACTAGATTTTAAACAGATAGAAATTCAAAGTGGCGACTCTTCAAGACCAATAAAAGCAAACAAGACCATCAGAGACAGTGTTGCTATATTGTAATTTTCATTGCCTGTGTCTGAGTCCGTGGGAAAGGCATGAGATGAGACTTTTTACACAAGTCACCCATCCTCCACTCCACTTCTGCGTCGACTTTAGACAGCCAACACAAAATAACACAAGTAGATGAAAGTCTTTCTCACTCTACATCAGTTTATTTATTACAAGGTTACACGTGAGCTGTCTGAAGAACTTGTGCTACCCAACACCGAGGCATCCAAGAAAACAGAGTGACAGAAAGAAGAGAAGATATCAGGAGAGAAGAAGAATCCTTACACTGCAACTGTTTCATATAAACACTTTAAATTCAAACGTCATAGCTGATCCAAACTTACTGGTTCATATGTCAGCAACAAAACATCACAAAAGTCAAAAAAGTACAGACATATTCCTGTGAATAGAATTGTCTTACATCCCTTTATAACAACTGTTATACATCTGTCAATACAGACTTATGAATACACATTAGTGATGTTGTTAACTTGGAATCCTTTGGATCAGTTTTGCCATTGCACAGGATTAGCATTTCTCTCCTGTGTGAATCATCATGTGTTTGGTCAGATGGCTCTGAGAACTAAACCTTTTACCACACTCAGAGCAGCTTAAGGGTTTCTCTCCTGTGTGAACTAACATGTGTGTGGCCTTCAGCTGGGTTGGCATTAGCACTGCAGGTCAGAGTCACAATGTTGTCTTCTCTTACTGGACCGGACAGACTGACCGACACTGTGGTTTCTTCATTTTAGGGCAACCTAACTAAACTGAAAAATATTTAAAGAAAAGTGTACAACTAAAGTACAGAATCTGTAAAATTGTCCTTTTTAAATGAGGAGAAAAAAAATTAAAAAAATTGAAGGACTGTCTGCCTTCACCTAGTCATGAACTAATAAAGGCAACACTGTGCCTTGGATACCTTTTTTGTGTTTGCCTACACATCAACTGTTTTCATTGTTCGCTGACATCTGCTGAAGGCTGAGGCAACTCCACAAACTTGAAGGTCACACAAAGTTGTTGTTGATTTTCTGTTCATTATTGAAATAGCTCTTTCTAGAATTGCTATAAAACAAACACTGAGACGTCCTTGTCATCTGATCCTCTGCCCCCACCTCTCTGCAGAGTGTGTAATCCTGATTTATCCACAAAGTTAGCAGTAAGTAGTTCAATCAGCTTCATTCATCTGCGTCTCTCTACTTTCCCATCTCTGTACAGGGATTTTACAAAAACAGTGACGAAGGAAGGAAGGAAGTGATGTTTAATTTCACTAGATGGCAGTGTTGTCATCAGTTGTATTGTACTGATACAGAGCATTTTTCATAAGGGAAAAGCAACAGCTGTATGTGAAGCTAATAAAAATCTTAAACTAAATTCTATCAAACATAAATGTATGGGTTTGAAATAATGCAATAGCAACTCTGACATGAAAAACAAACTACAGAATATACATCAACTACATTTTCTAGTATTTGTCACCTTATAAAATCTTTCACAAAAAAACCATGGCAGCAAAAGAGATTTCATATTTTAATGATCAGACAACAGTTCGATGACTTTGTGGTGTTACATAAGATGATCACATTTCTTCATGAAGACTGAGAAATGTTTCTTCCCACTTTGAAAATATTCACTTAAACAATTACTGATTCTCTTATCTGTCACTGCTATGTAAAGTGTCCATCAGAAGTAACTAATCACATTTGTACACATTCATACGCCACAAAGCAGTGTGAGCAACATTGGGTTTAGTGTCTTGCCCGAGGACACATCGGACATGTAGCTGCAGGAGCTGGGGATTGAAGTTGTATTTCTTTAGACCCCATCGTTAAAATAGAACAGTTATGATGTCAAAACAACCACTTCATTGTTCAAGTGTGTGAAAATGTTGTGAAATAGTCAGTTCAATTTTTTACCAGCTGTGCATTTGATATAACACATTTACATTGCCTTATTATGTTATTTTGCCCTCAAAATGGAAACATTTTAAAGTGGGGTTAAAGAGACCATTTGGTTTCCACTAGTTCCCGGGGTTTTAAAAAAAGCCATTAACAGATGAACTGGACTTGTTTTTATGTCCTGAGAGGATAAGTGCTGCTGGAGTGTTGAGGGCTGTAAATACAAATCAGTGATGAAGAGAATACAAAAAAAACATAGTCTTTAACCTGTTTTAGAGCGTAGGTCTCTGAGACCACAAACATAACTGATGCATTATTTTGTCTATGCATCAACAGCTTCAGTTGTCAAAAGAGTTCCACAGCCTCAAAACCTTTTAAGGAAAAAGATAATAGCCACATATACTTTAAAACACATGTAGATTAATTAAGGTGCAGTACAAAGAGAGCCTAATGATTCTTGCTTGAAGCCAGAATAATCTACAAGAAGTCCATAAACTGGGTCTCTGAGACCACAAAGAGAACATTGTTTGCGTCTTGTGTTGATTTCTTGAAGCGTCTTTCTTATAATAATAATTTAAAGCATTGATTAATGAGGAGGATTTTAGTCTAAGGACTCTTTGTAAACTATTTGGATTCATGTGTATTCCACTATAAAGTCAAATTCATGTGAAAATTTATTTTGACTGATCTTGACTCATGACTTGTGCGTCTACAACTTTGGATGGAGCCCTGCCTTTACACACAATTTGCCCGTTATCTTCCTTCATTCTTATCTGAGTGAGACTTCAACATATCCAAAATCTTTGTCTGGAGCTCCTTGGCTTTATTTGCGTTCTCTCCTTTCTCCACCTGATCTCCTGCCACCTGGAGGCCTTTAAGCACCGACTGCAGGGCATCTGCATTCTTCACTGAGTCCATCTGGTCTCTGTCTGCCTGGATCTCCTCCACCCAGTCCAGGTAGGCCTGCAGTAATCCAAGGTCATCCACAAAGTTCGCAATAATCCGGAGTCCTGGTCGGCGTTGCTCCAGCTCCCTCAGCCTCTTTCTCCCCACCTCTCCGATGTCATTCCCAACAATGCTGATAAAGAAGAAAATAACCAGGTGAGAGGCATTAACTTAACACTAGATGGCATTGTTGTCACCACTGGGCAGAATAAAATGTGTTGTAATCTTACGTCAGCGTCTTCAGAGAAGTGTTTTTGCTGAGACAGTTGACAATGTTTTCAGTTCCTCGCTCTGTGATGCCAGTGATGTCTAGATAGAGTTCCTCAACAGTGTTGTTGTGCTCCAGGGCGTTCCACAGCTCCAAAACTCCCTCTGGGCCCAGGTTGTTGCCACACATACTGTTTGCAAAGGTAGAAAACCAATTTATAGATGTATCTAACCCCTACCAATTCCTTATTTGGATCCAGCAATTTATGCAGATCTTAGTAAGCATCACGTTCCCTGAAAGAAAATCCTTTAAGAAGTCTAGATTTCAACTTGTGCAACAGCTAATTATATGAGCATGAGCGCTTTTTTAAGGGAATTTCAGTTAGCAACATAAGCCGTTTAGCAAACACTGTCACGACTATTGGTATACTGACACTGCATAAAATTTAAATCTACTCATAATTTTTAAAGCTCTTGGTTTAATGATTTGTCTGTCACTTCAATGACGTGAATCGATTTATAACATTGCAAGAAACTATCTGATCATTGAACAGCTACAACACTGACAAAAATGACGTCATTGTAAATATTCATACTTTTCTAAAACATTGCTAGTCCCTAATATTCCTATTACTAAAATGTAACATTGTTACTTGGCCAGTAGACTGACTGTAAAACGTCAACAAATCAAGTTTGATTTAATTCTTATGAAGTTGAAATCTAAATTGGTGCATGTTGAATGTAAGTGATGCAGATGTCTTTGTAAAAGAAACAAAAAAAGTGTTATTTTTTCATACTGTTCCAGTAGATATGAACGTCATGTACATGCTTCAGAGTGTTGTGATAGCTGGAAATAAATAATTCCAGGACTTACAAGAGTTTTTTCACTTGGCACTCATTTGATTTCAGAACTGCAGATTCTAAAAGAGCTGCTTGTCTATCCAGGCAGTTGTATCTCAAACTGAAAGAAAACAAACATATACATAAAGTTTACATTTTTTAACCATTCATCGTTTAATCTTTCTAAATTGCTAATCAAAACATGCTTGTGGGTCCACTGAGGCCAATCTCAGTCGGCACAAGGTTGGTTGAACCACAACCAGGTTGTATAAAACATGGGTGATGTCTCAGTGATGTCACCCAACGTTATGGAAATCAACAATGGCAGTTAATATTATAAATGCTGATTCAACTTACTTCCTGCTCATGAAGAAACAGGCAAAGAGGTTGAGTTGAGGCGGGCTGTATGAATATTATGGCTGCTGAAACACATCTATCTAGCTTGTCTATCTTCCAGCTAGCATATTACAAACAATGAAAATGTCACAGACGAAGCTGACAGGTTAAGGTCAGTAACTGGATTTTGCCGAAGTGAAGCCTTGCCTCTTGCCAAATGCAGACTGGGATAGGCCCCAGGAGCAAACAGCTGCAGGTACGTTGAAGCTTTTTGCTCCTTGCAAACCACTGCAACACACATGCCTGTAAACCAAATCTGCCATTCCCCTTATTATGCACAACTGTTAGCCTTCATACATTTTTTAATGAAAATAGATGAGTTATCATAGGGTACGAGGCTTTAAACACGTTTATTTCTGCTGTACAAATGGGCATATTAAAATGGAACCTAATGGGGAATGCTTGTTTTTGGAGACAACCTCCAGTGGTCACTTAAGGAACTACAGTTGTGCACTCTCACATTGGCTTCAATTTTCAACACCTGAGGTTGCAGATTTGGTATTTGGTAACATTAAATGCAAACTCCAAACAGACAGGTATCAGTCAGTTAAAAAATCAGAACCCAGGTTTCTTTGGATGCCCGGAATTAAAATGATAATTATTATCTCTATGACAGGTTCAGTTACTTACTACAGAGATTCACAGCGATGTAGGATCGGCCCCAGTCTGGTCAGTCCTCTGTTTCCAATGTTGGAGTAGCCTACGTTGAGTTCCTGCAGCTTGTGCGGAGAGAACTGCAGCACATAGTGCATGGCTGCACAGTCCACAACACTCAGCTTCATTTTAAACAGGTAAAGTCTTTTGATCTCTGGTGCTACCATGCTGGTGGTTTCCTTATTGTGAAACTCCATCAAACAGTGGAGAAGATTCAGGGCTGTCTGGTTCTCGAGCTTCCTGCCTTCAAACTGGCTTTGGAACCAATACCCCAGCCTGGCTGGAATTTCTTCCACTTGCTCCAAAGGGGAATGCGCAAGGCCTTCTAACTGACCTTCCAGACGAGCTCTGAGCATTCCCACAAAGAAGCGTGTGAACATCTGGAGGCCCTCCAGCTTGTCCATGTTGAGGTCAAGGTTATGCAGGGGTGCAGCTCTTGAGGATGTTGGACGTTGCCCAAAGCACCAAAAATCCAGAGCTTGAACTATGTCATCTTGGCTGTAGAGATTGATTGCACAGTAGAGGGCTGCCAAATGTTCTTGAACAGTCAAGTGAAAGAAAGAAAACATCTCAACTGTTTCTTCTTTGAGTGGCTGGAGGATGTGGCAGAGAAAGGTGCTCTCTAGATCAGCAGGTGTAACACCATAGTTCTCTAAATCTGAACTTTTGAAGATGATCTTCTTCTGTAGAAGGTTTTCATAAGCCAGTTTCCCCAGGTTTGTCAGTTGTTGCTTTGCTAAAGAGAGAACCTCAGATCTAGGGGTGCTTCTCTCTGTAACCCCCTTCAGTGCATGGTGTTTGACCGCAGTAAACAGATAGCAGAAGTAGACCTCGCTCACTGTTCTTGGTGGGTTGAGCTCAAGAGACTTTGAGTCGGCAACATCTTTGTTTTCAGAAGAGAAGAACTCAGCCATAGCTGTGCAGATGATGTAGCAATAAAGGGGGATAAAGGACAGCACAAAAAGGTTATCATTGCTCAAGATGTAATCGTAGACTCTTCCAGCTATTTTAGTGTCTTTGTAGAACTTAGTAGTATATTCTTTCACCTGGTCTTCCTCAAAACCCAACACAATGCAACATCTCTGGAAGAAACGTTTGGGTGCTTCAGTTGATGGTCTTGTTGTGAGTATGACCGATGCCTCTGGGAGAAGGCTTCCCTTGATTAAGGCCACCATCAGCTCGGATATCGGTACCTTTGAACCAATGTCGATGTTAGTGTCCGGACTGCTCCAGTCCAAGGGGAATTTGAACTCATCTAGTCCATCTAGGATGAAAAGCAAAGAGCTTGGCGATGAGAAAAGGTCAGGAAGAGCTGTTTTCAGGTAGCGGAAACGTTCTCCAAGGAGCTCCAGTAAGCTCAGTGGTTCTTCAATCAGGTTGAGCTCTCTGAAACGCAGGTCAAAGAGACAGGTGAAGTCACGCATGTTCTTCCCAATCGCCCACTCATAGAGAAGTCTCTGTACCGCTACGCTTTTTCCAATACCAGCAATACCCTTCATTTTAACCCTTTTTGGAGTCCTTCCACTCGTTCCTTGGGAGCTCAAAAGATTGCATGGTTTGATGCGCTGACAAGCCTGATGGACATAGATGCGTGCACGCCTGCTTGCCAAGTCAAAGTACTCATGTTGGCTGCTGTCAACTGATTCGTCATCTTCTGTCACAAAAAGGTCCGTGTAGCGGATCTCAATGTGAGAAGCTGAGTTCGAGGCTACTCCTTCACCCTCTGAGTAACACTTTAACTGCCCTGTGCGATTCAGTAAGGTTGTCTTATGGGCAGAAATTGGAACTGCAATGGAAGGAAGGAACTTTTATAAGAAACAATATATTGTGCCACATTTCCTTTAGCTCACCTAAGATGTTGACATACCTTGGATGTTGGCTGCCTTTATTCTCCTGCTAGATTTCCGTTCTTCTTTTGCTGCATATTAAAATAATAGAAAATTGTAATACATTTGAAAACATTGGAACAAGTCAAATGTTGTTTACTTATCACTTTAAATTAAACAAGTAATGGAGTTTTAGCCATACCTTTAACCTCTGGAGTCAGGGTAAATACGTTGCTCTTTCCTTTGAACAGCTTAGCAATTGGGCTTTTAGACTTCTTTTCTGTTGACATACGTATATTTGTGTTGTTTATTTCATTGAAATCATCAGATCATATTCACATTGGAGTGTATCTGTGTTGCTTTTTGCATTTGCTTTTTTAACTGGCACAATGTTAACTACAAATAGCATTGTAGTATGCAAGCATGCAAGCATTTTGGCTTTGCAGGTATTTGGTTACTGACCAGATTTTAAATAATCTCTTTAACATTTTAACAAGATGATGGCGCTAAGTGACAACAGAGTCTAAACTAGTCAAGAAATTTTATTCAAAACAAAAAATATTGGAGATGAAAGCTTTCAGTCTGGACCAGCGGACATAAAACAGCGTAGCCAACATGATGACTTAATCTTACACTTTGTCTGGACTTAATGCTACATTATTCATTATGCACAATAACGTCAAAAGATGTCCCAGTTGATTGCATTCTGTTAATAATTTTCTCACACCTTTGCTACCCAGGCAGTAAAACTTGATTGTCTTTAGCTCGGCTTCTTGAGCTTGCAATGTCTCATGAGAAACATGATTCAAGTTTCCATTTAATTGTAATGTACCTGTTAAAATAGTTACTTACAATGTAAAGTGAACAGTAGTTTATTGATCCAACCTCACCTCCAATTTCCACAGTCGCTGGCACTGATTTACTGACGCCGTCGTTCCTGCAGTGTCTCTCCACCCAGACCTGCAGATCCTTGCAATAGTAATCCTGCACCTCCTTCAGCACCTGCAGGAACTTAACACTGCTCTCCTCAGTGGCACACACCGTCTCCAGAGCCTGGACCATTGCATTGGAAGGTGACTTCTCAAGCAGAGACAAGTATTGAGCAGAGGACAGCACCTCATCATCACGCAGCCAACGGAGCAAGGGAGCTGGATGATCTCGTGTCCAGCTCAGAAGCAGGTCTCTCTGAGATCGGATCAAATGCTGAGTGGAGTTCATGGCTTCAGAAATGCTGCTGCAATGGGAAAAATATCCACACATAGTGATGGAACGCTTATAAGCAGAGCTGCAAAGTAACAACTGTTTGGAGCACAGTCTGGTGTGAATATAAACTCTCCTTAGAGACAGATAAATACCTTAAAGAAAAACGATAAGAAAATCTTGCACAACTTCTGCCATGCTCATTGATAAAAATGCTTACCTTCAAAAAACATATTATTGTGTCGTGTAGTTTTGCTGTTGCAGTCATGACTGTTTGCAGAAAAGCATTTCTCTTGTTCTGTCTTAAGGTGCAGGGAGGTGGAGCACCAAGACTTGTGCACTTATTCAAACAACATTTTAAAGGGTCCATAGTTCAGAGAATATAAGTCTCTGTTCCTGCCTCTATTGAATCGGTTCTGTTTGATCTTGCAGAAACAACCAACCCCCTTCCAGAGTCTTGTCAGTGACACAATGTAAAGAAATGTATCAAACCAACATGAAATAGAAAATGTTAAACATGCAGTTATTTACCTTTTACACAACTTGTGATGATCTACTTACTTTGTGCATATTTATTGCCCAAAGGGTATATAGTTATGAATCAATCGTTAATCATTAATCTGTTTATTCGACTTTCTTAAGAGACTTTTATTTCTATAACTATTATAATGCAATAAAAGGTTTGGTTTGGAGGGTCAGTCAAGACAGAGGTTATAAGACATGACAACATTTGGTTGTTGGGACTTTTAAGGAAATGGCTAACAGCATGAGAGTGACTCACACACTGTCATGTGTTGATTCACAGATACTTGCCGAGGTCTTTCTTTGCCTGGCAAACAACACTTCCACCACCTGCATAAGCGTTTGAATCTTTTCAACGTATTAGGATTGTGACGTTTAAAAATCTACAATTACAATTGTTACGTTTCATTTTGAGGCATGACTTCTGTGAAATGAATGCATTTAATAAGCTTTGATGATTCTGTGCATACTGGAAGAGTTTGTGAAGGCATTATAATGAAGTAATCGTACCAGGGGAACAATGAAACACTCCAACTTCCCCTCTTTTTCCCCTCTTGTTCATCCTTCCTTCTGTCTGCACTGGTACAGCAGGGTTGCAGTCATGCATGTGGACCCTGTCTTTCTGGTGTGTCCTCTGGTTTTTGGTGAGTTTTTAATGTTTTATGATTATGATGATGATTAACTATTAATAAGCTTCTGATTGTTGTATGAATTTCAAGATTGTTCATTATCAGCCATGTTAACCTTATGAAATCATGCGTTAGTTATGCCATGTTTATTTGGATCCCCATTAGCTTCAGAATAGCGAGAAGCTATTCTTCCTTGGGTCCGCAGTTTACAGTGTGACAATACATTTTACACATTCATATTTGATATATTATTTTCACACTACACAAACATTACACAACACATAACATATCTATAATAACAAAATCATAAGGACAATTTACGGAAATTTACAATAACTCAAAAGAAACAGACAACACAAAGAGAAGCTAGTGTACTTTTTCTGTGAGTGTCGCTTGCAGAATATGTCGTTTTGAAGCATTAAATTAAGGATCATTTGGGGCCTGTTATACTTGTTTATTTTTTCCATGAAGAAAATAAAAATGTAAAAATAAAATGCAAACATTTAAATCAAGATAGATGTGTTGCAATGTCAACTTAGTGGATTGTTTTAGATTCTCCAGAGTTAAAAGTGCAGCTTGTGCTCTTCCCCTTTCTAAATTTACATTTGTTGTGAAACCCTTCAGGGTTATTTAATGCATCTGCAGACAGTTCAGAGAAATACTGCAGATTCAACCGAAAGTCAGCTCAAATGTGTTCTTTCCAAAAGACCTCAAGAGATACATTTCAGTGATAACTAAATGACTGCAAGTGACAACTTTGCAGCTTGTAACAAACTTTTTTTTTAATTTGCCACACACTTTGGATATTTTGAAATAAAAAAATATATTAAGGACACATAACATGACCAACAGAATAACAATGTAGCTAAATGAAAATTTAAATAGCATTGTTAGAGTTTGTTTTTTTTTGCTCTTTATTGTAGCTGCAGCCTTATGGGGGGCGGTCCAGACTGCCTCTCCTGTGCCCTCCGTCCCAGACCATGTCCAAGCACAGGTTGGCTCCTGCGTGGTGATCCCCTGCTCTTTCACTCCTCTAGTTCCTCATCCTCTCAGGGGGAGGAAGGAGAGGGTGGACGTGCGGCTGAGGTTCAGAGGTGGTGGTCACTTCTTTCCTCTCCGCAGCACCGCTTATAACAGCGAGGACAGAGACCAAGTGAGCAGGGATTTCCAAGGCCGGACGTCCCTCTTCGGGCGAATTGCAGATGGAGACTGCTCGGTGAAGATTGAAAGGATCAGCCAGGATGACTCCCGGGTGTTTGAGATGGCTCTGAAGAGAGGGGATGATCTACTCTGGGGGAAGCCAAGGAGCTTCAATCTGGATGTTGCAGGTATGTGGAAGAGTCGATTTACTGTGTCTTTATTCTCTTGTAAAGGCAGTTGATCTTTGAATATGGTACAACCACATATTATGATCACAGTATAGTTGAGCTTCTAAATTGGAAAGCCAACATTATTTTAGAGCAGAAATTATTTGTTTGTTTGCAAAACAAAGGGGGGAATATTTGCATGCAAAAGCCAAAAAGCTGAGATTAAAGTTTATATAATTGTAATGCAGATTGACCGCAGAAGTATATCATGTGAGAAATGAATTGCAAAAGAAAAAGTTTAAGAGAGAGAGTCATACGATAATCATATGTAGAAGCAAAAAACACAAAATAAGAAATGTGGGATTATCCACCCTTAATAAACCGATATTTACACTTTAACTGATGGATGCAATGGTTCATTTATCAGAAGCAATAGAGCAAAATAATGTGCTTCATTAGATGTATTGTAACACTGTTGAATTGGTGTTATTTAAAACCTTCACTGCAGTAATAAAAGCCAGTAATGCTGCAGGTTTTCCTCACTGGCAGAGACTCTTGAGGCTCCAGTCATCAGTGGCATGCTGTCCGCCACAGAGGGACAGCTGGTCACCCTGAACTGCTCCGTCAGCTATCACTGCCCCTCCAGACCTCCTGCGCTGCAGTGGAGGTGGGAGAGAGGAGCTCAGCTGAACAGCACTGGGCCTGGGGAGGTGCAGACACTCCACCTCCAGCCTGAGCCTGACAGGCTGGTGTTACTGGCCTCTCTGTCCTTCACGGTGTCGCACCAGGTGAAACCAAAACTCCGATGTGAAGTCAGTTACCCAGGAGCAAAAACATTGGCCTCTTTTCGGGAACTGCATGTGACATGTAAGCACCGTTTTGACTATGAAGAATATGTATGTTTTTTATGGCTCATTTTTTCTTCAAACCTTTGTCTTTTTTTCTCTTCTATGCTCCTTAGTTTCACCAAAGGATGTAGTGGTTCAGGTCCAGTCCCTGACTGTGCACGAGGGGGGCAGCGCCTTGTTGGTTTGCTCATGCAAAGCTGACCCTCCGGCATCCGAGTATCGCTGGTCCTACACCCAACACGGTCACACAGTGTATCTCCACCAGCGAACACACGTAGTCCGGGTGTTCAACGTGACCAGAGACATGAAGGTCCGCTGCTCAGCACAGAACCTGATTGGGCGAGGAGAATCCCGGCTCACAGCGCTGAACATACAATGTAATCATCCTGCGTCCTAAAGGCCTTATTCCAATGGCCTTACACCCATTTTCACTATTTGAAAGGAAGTGAAAAATAAACAGTGGGAAGACTGTCAAAGAGAAACACACTCAGGGCTCTGAAGAAAAAGTTTCAGTGCACTTTCTGATTGAAAGTTTCATGTTTTTGAAACCTCTAACTCTGTGGTTCCCAAACTTTTTCTGCCAGGCCCCCCTTTAGCAGATGCAAATATTTTCAAGACCCCTTCACAGCATTTTCGGCCTTACATTTACCTGGAAGTCCTCTCACAACATTTGACACGCTTTGCT
This sequence comes from Labrus bergylta, assembly GCF_963930695.1. NCBI lineage: Eukaryota > Metazoa > Chordata > Actinopteri > Labriformes > Labridae > Labrus > Labrus bergylta. Next base: position 19,836,059 of record NC_089202.1, read on the forward strand.
AGCACTGAAAAACAGGGTGCATCGTTTTTGTTAAACATCTGGCATACCTCTGGGTGCCCCATAGGGGTCCAGCGCCGCACTTTCGGGGTCCAGCTGCTCTAACAGGTTGTAAATGGTCAGAAGAGCTCTTAATGCAACTTTTACTAACAGTAAAGTCTGACAGTGTATCGTCCGCAGCACACTATGGCAGCATTTGAAGAGTTAAATGACTCAAAGTCAACATAAGTAGGATTTTCAGTTGGCCTATACAATCTGTAATGTAAACACTTTTATCATTTGACCCAAGAATTACTAGCTTAAAAAAAAAAAATAGTTCTGTATGTTGAGTAATTAAGTATTGAGTGTTGAAAGAGGCGATGTGTAAATGTGCTTTTTTCTTTCGTACAGATAAACCAGTCATCCTGCGGCTCTCTTCCACCTGCGCTGTTGAGAATCTGTTGGTTCTGTGTCGCTGTTCAGTTGACTCCAACCCCAAACCCGCCGTCACCTGGAGCGTGAACGGGACGGTTCCGCCTCACGATTACAACGTGTCAGCGACATCTGAGCCTGGCGTGCTGACAGCTACTCTGATGGGCCGCATGGACAAACCTCAGACGGTGATCTGCTTTGCTGTCAACGCACTGGGAAATGACTCCCTGGTGTTGCTACAGGGAGGACAAGGTGTGTTTAAAGCCCCGGTTTTCTTCTCGTGTTTACAAAGTCCAGAGCTCTGCTTGTTGTGTTTTTTATTCCACTCTGATGCAGATCTGGTGCTGAAACGTCTGAGCAACACGTCTGTAGCTTGGAAACTTCAGTGACGAAGAATAAACTCAAGAATGTGAAACTCAGAAAAGCTTATTCTTTTTGCACCTTTCTTGTTTTTTTTAATAGCTTGTGGTCACTGATGTTAATTTTGTATATTCTAAGATTGCAATTCTAGTATTTACCATTTTAAACTGTTTTTCATATATTATTTAAATAGAATATCTAAATGAAGAAAATGCACCAAGCTTGAGTGACCGGCAATACATCTTCATTACAAGTATTGCATTTTTGTTTTTACATAACATAATGATCGTTTGCTTGTCTTTTTATCCTCTCACAGACACAGCTCCTTTGTTGTGGTTGGTGATACCTGCTGTGGCCGTCTGCCTTGTCTTCTTCCTTCTGTCTCTTTGCTTGTACTGCTGCAGGAAGAGAGCTGAAAAGTATGTGAATCAACGCAGCCTTTTAAAAGTTACCTTGAACTTGTTACACTTATTGCGAAGCTTTACAAACCTGCTCTTCCTCAGACATGTCCTGAGTAGACGCCCAGCCGTGTACCCTGGAGGAATTTATCAAGACCAAATGCCCCTCTATATCAACTGTACAGAAGTGACTCATATCTACACCAACGGCAGCTACCAGCTTGTATATCAGAACTGTACACCTCTTTTCGTCCATACAAAACAGGTATATCATTGTCTTAATTCCGGAGGGTAGGTTCTACCCTTGGCTACACGGAGAATTAGATACAATCCCTTATTCCCTGAACTGAAAATTCTGTTATTTTTTCAGATGCGTCCAATGGCCAGAAGAGGCGGTGAAAGAAGAAGAGCAGGAGAGGTTGGAGGACTAGAAAGACAAGCAGGTTTGGGAGTCAGAGGTTTAAGAGAGGTGCAGGGCACAACAGTGGCTGATGCAGAGACGGCCATCTACTTGGAGATCCTCTGAGCTCCATGTGCAGAAGCTAAATGATACACCTGCAATGTTTAGTACATCATTGTCCAATGTCACTTTCAGTAACTGTATATATTCTTCATCTTTACCTACATGCTACCTGCTTATCACGACCACACACGATATTAATGGTCTTGATTGGCAAGGTATGCTCTACCCTCCTGTCCATGTTGAATGATTTCTGGCTCTGGTTTTATATAATATATAAAAGATGAAAAGATGTGATGAACGACCAACAATCATTTCATCTTGTGTCATTTCTTTGTTGCACACAAACACATTCTCACAGATGTCTATACCAGGCCCCCAAATTCCTGTTTTAGCAATATTTGTATCATGTTGGACCCAAAGACATCCTTATGCTGTGTTTGAATATCTTCTGTTGGAGTAGACTGCATCTCAAATTGTGATGTAATTAGCAACATTTGGTATACAAGTCCCTTCGTGTATCACAATGCTCAGAAGATAAACATGTCATGGCATTGCAGTAAGAGCACAGGGGCATTAGCAATGGCTCTGTTACATAAATCATCCGAGTAAGTAACAGGAGGGCCGGGAAACTATTCACACAGAAGGCCACAAGCTTATAAGACACACAATGTTCTTTTTTTAATTTATTTTTTCCAAAGGAAATATAAAAATTATCAGCAACCCACACAGTCCTGTCCATTTAAAACAAGTCTTACTTTCAGCTTCATGTTTTTCTCTTCAATTAATTGTTTAATTCGTTGGTTAGTTAATAGTTATTAGTTATTTAATAGCTATTTTTTAATTAATCGTATCTATTCTTATTTTTATTTGTACTCACTTTATTTTTCTTGACCTTTAACTACTGCAACACTTCAATTTCTCTTCTGGCGATCAATAAAGGATTGTCTCATCTTAAGACAGCTCCTTCCTTATTAACAGCTGCATACAGTCAGGAATGTAAATAAAATAAAAACGCAAGAAAGACAAACACCTTAAGAATAAAAAGTTATCACGTATCTAAATTAAGAATTAAGTAGTGGCGTTTATAGCATTTAAACTGTCTGGGTAGTGGAAAATATATTGTACTACGAGACTAGTGTTGCTCTCTTAACCGATATGAAATGTGAACGACAGGTGGCGACAAATCTCTTGCTATGCGGTTATTTTCTCTGCAGAAGAAGAAGAAGAACAGCTCTCGTTCGCTGGAAAGGCTGAATGCCGGATGTGACGTCACAGTGCGCGAAACGCATCACGCTTTTGGTGGGAATATGAGTTCGCCTCCACGCACATTTACCGTAAAATAAAAACACATATTGTGTGTTTTCTGATATTTAATGAAATGCAAACCAAACGACTGTTACTCGTGTGCATAATAAATTCAACAGTGTGTGCGTAGCGGTTCTTGAGGTGTGTTAAAATCATCCGGCAAACCGGGAGAAGTTCACCTCCGCCTATTGTTAGCTAGCATGCTAACCCTTTAGCCAGCGCTAATTCTGACGTTGCAACAAAGTCTATTTATCTCACTTTTCAACGTGTCTAAACCGGAAGTGCCCTATGTTCGTTTATTGTTAACTGGTTAAGTTAGCGTTACGAGGAAAGACAAGCGCCTGGCGTTTTACTCCAGTCAACAACAACAACAACAACAACATGCCAGAAATCAAACTCAAGCACGTCGTTTCTTGCAGCACTGAAGACACCGTGAGTCCCTTTTCTCCCACTTGGATTAAATTAAATGTGTAATAATGGAAGTTTGAAGGCCATTTGGCTCATAACAGAAACGCTTCGTGGATTTATTTGTCTCTTAATGTCTCGCAGACTCACAAGGCAGACAACCTGCTGAGCTCCGACACCTACAGGAAGTGGAAAGCAGCGAGACCCGGGGAGAAGCAGACCTCAGTCATCCTGCAGGTGTGTGTGCGTGTGCGTGTGCGTGTGCGTGTGTGCGTGTGTGTGTGTGTGTGTGTGTGTGTGTGTGTGTGGGGTTCACAGTGCAGTTACACAGCATAGTTTGTTTAACCATCATAAGTGTGAAACTCGATCTTACTACAACTAGCTGAGACATTTCTACACTCGCCCAGCTGATTGTACATGTGCTGGGCGATATGACAATTATATGGTCAAGTAAAATCCACATGGGGCGGCTGTGGCTCAGTTGGTAGAGTCGTCGCCTCTCAACCGGATGGTCGAGGGTTTGATCCCCAGCTGGGCAACATGTCCGATGTGTCCTTGGGCAAGACACTTAACCCCGAATTGCTCCCGCTGCTTCGGTGGCAGTGTGTGAATGGGATTAGTTACCTCTGATGATACTACACAGCGATCACGACCATCAGTGTGTGAATGTGTAGGTGTGACCTGCGGTGTAAAAGCACTTTGAGTAGTCCATTTATCACACAGGTCTAATCCCATTCATACACCGCCACTGAAGCAGCAGGAGCAATTCAGGGTTAAGTGTCTTGCCCAAGGACACATCGGACATGCTCCGGTTGAGAGGCGACGACTCTACCAACTGAGCCACAGCCGCCATGTGCATGATAACTAACCTGTGTTTGAATCAATAACAGTAACACATAAAAATGCTCCTTAAATACCGTTAAATACATAAAAAGAGTTCCTTTTCAAAATACATTCAGTTGCGTCTTTTGACATGCAGTTGGTTTTTGAGTTTTGCTCAGAGAGGGAGAAGTTATCTTTTTAAGAGTGTGCGTGGTCTTGTACTGGTTTCTAAACTTACACAGCGTTTTGGGCACTGTTTTTGCTTACTTTTTCTAAGACATCACACTTGGAGAACAGTTACAGCTAGAAGACAGCTGGTTGTCTCCAGGTTGTTCAAAATGCAGCTCTTGCGAAGCATTAAGCCCGGAGACGAGAACAAATCCTACGCATTTTTGTCTCTTTTCACCTCCTTCCTCAGGCTAACAGAATAAATAAAGAGGTTACGCAGAAAATGTGAAAGAATCTGTGGTCTCTAAACAAGAGAATTCTTGGTTAGAGACCTTGTCCCTGCAAGAAACTTGTCCCTGCTCTTCAGTATTTAATTCAATCTCTGTTCCACTTTGTTCAGGGCTGTATGATACAAAAGCAGGTTAGAGTGCTTTACAAAAGGTCGTATGGAACAGCACATAATATACAGACAAATAAACACAACAGATAATGTTTGTGGAATAAATAAACTAGTTGTGTGACAAGAGATCTCCTGTTTGGTTTTGAAAGAATACCTGACATATCAAATCTAACATCAGGAGTCAGTCAGCTCTAATACTAATAATGATCATTTATAGGCACATTTCAAAACACTCTCAGTCTCCTTACACAGCAGAGATAAGAATGAACATTTACAGGTAATAAAATCCTTGTGAAGAGGATTATATTCTTTAGGTGCTTTATTGCTGAATGTCAATTCATCAGATTTAAAAACTGCTTTTGGTAAAAGAAGATTTCCAGCAACTTAAAAATTAGTGAGCAATTTATTTTTCAAAATCTTCACAGTAAAAAATGTACCAAGGAAATATTTGTTCTCTTTTTGGTCTCAATATTTTTGATTTGGAGAGTATTGCCCGGCAGATATGAGATGTTTTGTGCCAATACCGATATCGATATGAGGGAGAGAGAAAATCCAATACTGATATATCAGCCGATATCTTTTTTTTAGATACATGTTCAACCTTTAGTGATGGATATATTTAGATATACACGTTTAGTGTGCTTATTCATCAAATGTAGTGATCCAACACTTGTGTTAAAGATATAAAGTATAACAGAGACAAGATGGTCACACACTGGAAAGTAACTGTGCATTTACGAGCATCAACGCTTGACAGTCTGAAGAGTGATGATTCTTTTTTAATCAATGTTGAACTGCTAGTGTAATCAAATGAAACTGAAATGAAATTATATTCGACTGGTGAATCTGAGATTAAATTAGTAGATACCCATAGTCACAGAGTAGAACTAAGAACTTTATTAGAAAATTCTGTCTGTGCTCCCATGTTTGTTTATTTGCTGTAAATGTTTACTTCTCCATTAATGTGTTAAGACATAGGTACTGGTGAAATTTGTTTTAATCTTTAACGTCTTTAATGGATGTTCTGTAAGCTTCAATAACTCTAGCTGGTCTTTTTTCTCAGTTCGAGAAGGAGGAGCAGGTGCACAGCATTGATATCGGGAATGAAGGTTCAGCTTTCATCGAGGTGTTGGTGGGGAACTCTTCAGCGACCAGAGACCAGGACTATGAGGTATTCACAGCAATATCTCCTCTTTTTGTTGTTGCCATAAGAAACTGCTCTGTACTAGTTTCACATATTCTTTGCCCCCCCTCCTCCCACTTTTTAGGTCCTTTTGGTTACGTCTTCCTTCATGTCTCCCACGGAGAGCCGTAACGGCACCAACGTGAACCGGGTGCGTTTCTTTGGACCCGCCCAGCTGCAGAAGAGTTCAGCACAGGAGAAGTGGGACAGAGTGAAAATTGTGTGTAGCCAGCCGTACAGCAAGGTGAGAGCCCAGGCAGTTACACAGCAATACAAGAGAAGTCCACATAGGATACAAAATATTTCTACACACACACACACACACACACACACACACACACACACACACACACACACACACACACACCACAATAAGGATGTACTTGTCTTGAAGCCGTGTGTCTGCACCTGTGTATGTTTATGTTGTGTGTAGTAGTTACACTTTGATACTTATAGCAGTGTTTCCCCTACCATTTTTTTTGGTGTGGCAGCCCAGTTTCTGAGACCTAGGGGTCATTAGGTTGACAAAAATTTTGGCTGAGTCAGCATTCCCGGCATGACCATCAATGAGACTCCGGAGCCCCCTGCAGGAACAGATGGGTTAACGTCACTCATGCTCCGTACATTAATATTAACCGTATATGGGGGAAACACTGTTTAGGGCACTTAAGTTTAAAAAAAAACCCACTAATAACCATGTGTGCCCTGTTACTGGTGATATTAAAGGATTTTGTGTTTTGTACTTTGTAGAACATCGCATATGGACTGGCCTTTGTTAAGTTTCATTCTCCGCCTGACAAAAATGAACCTCCAACATCTTCACCGGTAAGTTTTTTTCTTAAAACCAAGAATGCCCATAGATGTGTCTTTGTTTCCTTGATCTTTTCACATGAGACCTTCAGTGCTGGCCGTTGATCAACATGCTTGTTTTGATTCTGAGCTTTAGGATTATATATGAATGATGCCTTTCAAGACTTTGACAAACAATATTGAAAGCATTTCTTTTCATGTAACACATCCAAACATGTCAAACATGTAATGTTCTACCGTTACCGCACAAGCCAGACAGAAACTTTCCCTACACAATACAGCTTTTTATTTTTAGGAACAGTATAACATGGATACCTTTACAGCGCTGTACATTTTGTAGTTATGCAAAGCTGTGCTTCTGGTAAAAATGCAATCCCTCTAGCTTATTGTGATATCCAGAGGTAGACGTCAGCGTGATTTCTGCTATTCTATACAATTATGCTGTTTGACTTCTTTTTTTTAAAGTTTTACTTTTGGGCTTTTTATGACTTTGTTTAGAGATAGGACAGACAAATAAAGTCATAAATCAGTGAGAGACAGCGAGTGGGGTATGACATGTGGGGAAAGTAGCCCCAAGTCAGATTCAAACCCAGGTCGCCTGCTCTGAGGACTACAGCCTCCATACATGGGGCACTAACCACTAGGCTACCAGCACTCCATGCGGTGTGAAAACTGAAGAGCATGTGAAGAACGCCTTCGCCACTTTGCGTCCAATTGAGGCTAACACTGCATGTATACGCCTCAATTGGACCGAAAAACAGTTCCACCTTCTGATCACACAATTAGCTATTAATTAATGTTTATTTCAAGGCTTCATGGTTGAAGGATTATCCCCCATGGTGATTTATGGTGCAAAACACGTTTGGTATGGAGTGTAAGTGCCCTTGCAAATAACGCATTTTTCCTAATTTACTGCAGTATAAACTAGATGAATGGAACAATCTTGTCGAGCAGATACTACGTTACAGTGGCTGTAAGTCATTGATGCTTCTTACTTTCACGGCTATGCTTGGCGAGTCAAGCAGAGAATGCAGCATACTGGAGCGGCGTACAATGTCCCTGCTGGGGCTGCTCTCTGACTTGGTGCTGTGAGGGAAGTTGAGCTTGTGCACAAGAATGTTAAAAAAGATGAGCCCTCTAGTGTGAGGTTCAATTATTCTCCCGTTACACTGGGACCTTTCTTTTTTTTTTTTGTACATATTCTCGTGTAACTTTGCTGCCTTTTCTTTTTCTTTAGTTCAAAGTTGAAAACACAAACACTGAAACTCTCCCACATGGGAAAAGAAAAGACGGATGTAGCCTCATAAAAATAAAACAAAGATAGATGTCATCATGATGCCCTCTTCAGTGTCGGCATGACTTTAAGTTCATTTTAAGAAGACGGTCTTACGGAGCATGTTACAATAATAAATACATGTGCAGCTTTCCCTTGACATGAACACATGAGATGTTCCTACATTTTTACTACATCATCTCATCGTTGTGTGTCTCGCACCTCAATCCATCCTGAGAACTGCAAAACTTTATAACTCATGGGATTGTCCCCAAAGTTAAAGCCTTTTTGTGCTACCTTCATCTTCTCATTTGGCACTTAACAACACTTTCTTGTCTCCTTCAGAAACTGACAAAGCTGGGACAGTTCAGGGTGAAGGATGAGTCTCCTTCATCAGGGCCCAGCCTTCAGCCTGGCAGCCTCTTCTTCAGTCGGGATAATTCAGCAAAGTCCAGTTCTTCGCCTAAAGGTTAATCCATTTATTCACATTAACCAGCTGCTGCAGCCAAATTAAATTCTTTGTGGTCCTGCTAACAATAAAGTGCTAATCACGTCGCCGCTAATTAAGCTTCATTGAAGTGTGCCAGGAGACAAAAGAGGGACGAGATGATTTCAAAGGCATTCTTTATTATCGAGCTACTTGGTTCCCTCACCGACACTTTCCACTCCTCAGTGTCTCCTCCGAGTCAGAAGTTGAGTTACGCCGCTGCTGCCCTGCAGGCGGGTGGCAGCTCCCACACATCAGGACAAGCCTCGTCCTCCAGCTCTGCCTCACCACAGGTACTAAACACCGGCATCACTTCAATCACTGAAGGACAGCCATCAAGTAGCTGCTCCTTTAATGAGCAGGGCTTTATTTAGACATCAGGAAAGTTTACAGAGAGAAGAGATGACACAGAGGCAAGAAGGTTTGTTTGTTAGGAAGAGATCAATGTTTTTTTATTTTGACTTTAAATGACCGTCTAGTCTGCTAAATGAATGCACGTTAAAAAAACATTTTGACACATTGAACGACTCTTGCATTTCAATAAATAATGCATGTGCTCCACTGGTTGACGATGTGTTTGTTCTCAAATCTTCACAAACCAAAAGGATGAAAGTTAAACTAAAATGTAGAAAAAAAGTGTAGTTAGGGTTTCCGTTGGGCCAGAATCTGAACTTTGATACAATACTAGAAAAAATGCAAACAATAGTGATGCATGAAATGAAAAAAATATTAATCCTATGCAACCAATATTTATTAAGTTCTTGTTTTCTTTTACAAACATTTGGAAGAAACCTGTCCAAACTCATTTTTTCCACTGTGCTAAAGTTTTCAATCTGTTCATCTCTCTTTAATCTCATCATCAACAGTCTTCAGTTTCAGCAAGTATTGATGTGTTGGCTTATCTACAAAGCTTTTGCATTTGCTTCACATTTTTTCTCTTCACTTTATTCTTCCGGACATACTTGCACTAGTCAATCCGTACCGTAACCAAGCACGCTTCACCCCTAAAGTCCAGTGCGTTTGACTAGTGTGAGATTTATTGTGACATTTTGTAGACATACTGAACCTAAAGTCTGAAGCACCAGTCTTAAACATACAGAGCTATGTCATTTTTTCAATTCTAAAATGGTGTTACATTTTAAGTTACTTACTTGTATTGTTCCCTTCTAGCAGACAGCGAAAAGAAAATTTGAGTTCAGCAAAGAGAGACAGTCTTCCTCTGTTCCTCCACCCTCCAAGAAAATCAGCCCGGCTGGCTCACCTGAGAGCAAAGCTGCGACCCCCAAACAAAAACCGAGTCAAGCCAGCACACCGAGCGCCAGCACTGCCAAAGGTAACCCATCTGTTAATCTTAGCTTAGAGTTTATCAATGTATCAGCACAGCCTTGATTTTCCCGATCTTCTCTCCAGCTTCCCCGGCACAGAAATCTGCAGAGAAGAAGCGAGAGGGCCAGCCCAAACCCGAACCTAAACCCAAACAACAGAAAGTACAATCCCAGAGCTCACCGCAAGTCCCATTCAAGCGGACAATGGAGGGGGTGGTGTTTGTCCTCAGCGGCTTCCAAAACCCCTTCAGAGGGGAGCTGAGGGATAAGGCTCTGGAAATGGGAGCCAAATACAGACCCGACTGGACACCTGACGCCACACATCTCATGTAAGTATGATAATAATAATAAAAACATGATTTGTATAATGCTTCTCAAAACAAGTTACAAAGCACTTTACATAACACATAGAAATAAAAAAATCAAACCCTAAAATCCACAAAAAGAAAGTCTAAATCAGCGAGTTTTTAAAAGGGACTTAAAAGAAGACGGCGTGTTCATCCCCATCCATCGTGTATTGAGAGCTGAATGCACGCTGTGCTGGGAAACATAGCAACACTGATTCGACTGGCTGCACGACTCTTTAACATCTTTTCTCCCTCACGAGGTCATAATCATGCATTTCATGAAAACTGTGGTATATCGTTCCGTAAATAAACCTTGTGGAGCGCACTTCTGATTGAAAGAGTCCGATATCAAAGGTAACAAGTGACCAGCCTACGACTCGTGGGCTGTGGGTCTGTAGGCTTCTAATCTGTAGGAGTGGAAACTCCGCAAATCAAAGACAAACGATCACTAAGAGAGCTGTACAGAAACTTCACGTTGTAGACTTCGCTGAACACAATAGATCTCCTCTCTGGGAGACCTCTTAGATCACACTGTGTGTTATATTCCAATGCGATTTATATTCTGGATTTTACAGTAGTTGTCCACAAATTGCCCAGATGTTATCATCTGTGCACTAACATTTGTATTTTATTTCACTGGCTACATATCGTCCTGATAAGATGTTGTAGTTTATTCACATTTTTGCAAGTTATTAAGAAAATCCCTTCAATAAAATCAGAGTTTTTTCCCACCACAGCTTCAGATAACTCTTCTTTTCACTTCAGTCTACCCCTGTCGGCAAGGATAGTCCAGCAACATGCCAATTAAAAACAAGAAGAAGAGATAAAATATGAAGCAAAAGCTTTGTAGATAAGCCAACACATCAATAATTCCTGAAACTAAAGACTGTTGGATGATGAGATTAAAGAGAGATGAACAGATTGAAAAGCAGAATGGATAAAAATGAATTTTGACAGGTTTCTTCTCAGTCCATGGAAAAGATTAAAACCTCAATCACACATTTTTATTGCTGCACTCATCTAAAATCTGATTATTCATGTAACATCATTGATGTGGAAGGAATACGTGGGGCATCTATATGATATTGAGAAAATAAATATAATGTAATAAGCCTCTATTGTTCGAGAGATGTTTGTCAATCAGAGACTTTGAGCTGTGGTTGTTTTTTTGTAATCATTACAACAGATTACAGGATTGCGTAACAGCCCTGTTAGCACTCTCAGTAATTCAGTCTGATTGCTTCTTGAACTCTGCTGTCAGAGCCAACTATTATCCTCGTCAGCCTCTATTTAGTGATGTAACTGTGTGTGTGTGTGTGTGTGTGTGTGTGTGTCTCTCTACCCATTAATCTCCAGCTGTGCCTTTGCGAACACCCCCAAGTACAGCCAAGTGAAATCAGCAGGGGGCATCATCGTACGGAAGGAATGGGTGATGGACTGCCACAAGAGGAAACAGAATATCTCCTTTAAACGGTAAGAGACAAAATACAGTTGAGAGAAGACACAATTTTACAGTTGTAACAGTGCAGCTGACAGGCCCGGGTCATGGCTCGGCCACAGAAACATCTGGATGGGATTGGGTGTCTTGTTAAAGGGTCATTACACCAGGGCGGCAGTCTGTTGAGCATGTGTCCAACGACTGAATCCGCGTCTGATTAATACGTTCTCCTAAGCCGTGGCTGTACCTCCGCATAGTACAATCTGCACTCAGCACTCCCGCTGATTGAAGCGTCCAAAAATACACCTCTCACAGCTGTGGTGCCCACTTGCTTGAGAGAACATTGTAACCTTGAGCAGCTGATTTCTGCTATGATCACAAATTCAGTCCAGCCGGCTCCAGCAGCTCCCTAATTATATGCCTCATTACAGGGGGAGCTTTTGAAACATCAAGGTCCCCTGTCAACGATCAACCAAAATCTGTCCACTGAATAATGGAGTTCTCATACTGGCGATGGAAAGTCTAAATTTATGGGAATAGTACAGTACCTGCCCAATACAGTATTCAGCTTATTTTATCATTATGGGAATTTCTTCACACTTTCGGGGTCTGTACTGATTGTGTCTGACTCAAAGTAGTTAACCATGTTCCACCAGGCTCTGCAGGGTTATCCAAGGACACTGACCTGTAACTTTCATATGCAAGCCCTAAAAACTGCCAAAGCATCAAGTCCTACTTTCAGCAATTGACAAAGCTTGACAAAGTATAATGTAATAGATAATATTTGATGATACTACTGCTGGTTCACAAGTCTAAATAACGTTTTTTTAAATCCTCTTGGAGCAAAGCTGAGGCTGGCTACACACAAGATGATTTACAAATCTTAAAAACTGATTTTAAAAACATGGGAAACCACAGACGTCAGTAGAGCTGGGTATTGTCCCCAACCTCACAATTCAGTTCGATTTTGATTCTTTGGGTCACGAGTCGATATTGAGTCCATTCGATATTGATCAATATGCTTCGATATCGATTCAACTCTGCTAAGTTGTGATATGACATGGACAAAGAAACAGAGTCCACTATGCAATGAGATATAATATAATGCTATATATAATGCTATATATATATAATGATATAATGAGAATATTTGCCTTCATATAAATGCTTCATGTAGTTCAGTGGAATCACAATATCAACAAAAGAGCAGAGAACATTTACCCCGGAGAATATCCTGCGGCGTTCTCACATCAGCCAACTCGGACTTGCTGCAGAAAAAATGACTAAGGGTCTAGAAGGGAAACTCTGGGTGAAGCCTGTTGACAAACATTGGCACATCAGCAAATCATGTGTCATGAACTGATGTCAGTAGCCGATGTTTAGCGAAATCAGTTTTAATGCAGACGTCTAGTACACCTAACTGCTGATTCAGAGAAGAGGTTTTTAATTGACAGAGGGAATCACCTGTTGAACAACCATGACTTCTTTTCATTGTCAGACATGAGAGAAACTAAATATTTATACAGTATATCTTTTTTCACCAGGAAACAAAGTGTAAAGTAAATCCTCCCAGTAAGCATTTTGGACTTGTTGCTAACTCAAAGTGTCCTCATACTGCATGCATAACAAAAGTTTGTTCCCACAACTATCTTCAGTCTATTCAAAGTGGATTTGTTTAGCTTTATCTTACCTCAGGCAAACAACTGCCCACTGTCAAGTTTTTTTAAATATTGTGGAAACGAAGCAGCAGAACAACAGACCACATTTCTATGTTTCTCTCCGTCGCTCAGTTGTTTTCTATATCGCTGTCAAACCTCGTCTTCTTTTTTCTTTGCCAATCCTGAGGAAAGTAATTTATGTACAAACTAAAAGGAAGTGTGTCTTTTTTGATACTACTTGTGAAATGATTACTATGTTAGTAAATCAGTCACAAAAAATAATCAGCGGTAGCTAAATCATGCAATTCATCCGCTGATTCCAGCTGCACTTTGAAACATGAGGACTTGATGCTTTCTGATTCTGCATGTTTATAAAACTTCACTGGGTTCTGGAGTGTGGGGTGCACACAACAACCAATCTGATGTTGTCAGCATGGGTGTCAACCTCATCCTTCACAGAATTATTGTATTTTTTTCAGAGGAAAATTGATCCAATTCTAAAATAATTGGCTTATTATTCTTTGATGAGAAAGAATTGTCAGGTGTCACCTCAAGTTGAGCCAAAGCGCACAGTGAGAACTGTCTCAACCCGATTATTTGTGTGCTTTCCTCTGAGTATAATTCGATATTTTGATATGACTTCAGCGGGATAAATCTCGAGATAAGACGTAGGTGCTAGGGAATCAATTTTCTGCTCTTCTTTGTCTTCAGATACAGAACGTCTGAGTTACATTTTTGATGGGATTATTATGCGTGCTTACGAGCTGTGCAGAGACACGTGAGAGTAATGTGAAGCGCTTTTAAAATAATGACTGCTGAAGATCGATGGCACGTACGGTCTTCTGTTTGTTTTTTAATAATATCTGAGTCTCAAAAAGTGAGCTTAACCAGCAGCCTGTGTCGTCATTCCTCCCTCACGGGTGCTTTCCTCAGCCAATATCTGAGCTGAAGATCCCTCGCCTCCACCACCTCCTCCTCTTGTCGCCCTTCTCATTTTGTAAGAGTAATCCATTTCCCTGCCCAGCACCACTATTGTGCAGCTTGTTGAGTGTGCAGCTTTGATGATGTATCCTTTATTTAAAAGCTGCATCTGCTATGGGTAATTAAAAAGGAACCACTTACTTTGATGATGACGAGTACCAAGCAAATATGCACACTGACACTCTCAAACTGTTGCTCCATCATGCACGCATATACTTTACCACAGAGGCAAACCCACCGCCTCTTTCACCTCATAACATGCATAGGTACTTGTGTAGGGTATATATTAAAGAGAGTGACATCATCATAGCAGCCCAGAAATGTGTTCCTCATGCACATTATGCAATCAGAGAGGATTTAGAGATGCTGAGGGAGGAGAGCAGAAAACACTCAAGCAGCTCTGCCACTTCCCTGTCACAATAAAACTGAATAACTAATCAGATTTTTCATTAAGAATTAGACCCCGCAGCACCCGAGAGGAATGAGCAAAATTAGAATACGTATCGGCATAATCACACACCATATTTATTGTACGGCACGTTCTAAAAGTTCTCGTCCATTCATCCATATTCATCATCATCCATTCATACTGACGTCTGCAGAGCAGCGAAGACTTAAAAATGCATTAAGCTTCAGGCTGTTTGTGATTATTTCCTTAACAATGAATCTGCCAACTATTCATCCATCCACTTCATCTGCTTCTGTGTGTCTGACATGTGGCATTAGGCTAAGGAAGGAAGGAAATACATTGCTCGTGCCTTGTAGGGCAGTGGTTCCCAACCTCTATTCCCCCTCCCTGAGCCCCCCCTCCCCAAATTCTACCTGTGTGTAAGGAAAGCTGAGTTTCCCATGACTATGAGGCAAGTTGTCATGACCGTACATTCTCTGAAATGTGGGTGTATACATTGAAAATAAGAATACAATTTAATGTCAAACTTTACCTCAGTATATAACTTAAAGACAACCAAGGTGTCATAAGACGTCAGCTCGTGCTCTCTCTTTGTCACTCTACTTCACGAACACACTCACCTGCTCTCTGGGGGGAGGCTCCAAAGAAAAAAAAAAGGGGGGTAGGGGGGTGTGTGTTGCAGGAGTATGGGGTAAAGAGCTTTTACTACAAGCCACCTGAAACTCAGAAATCCAAAGTGAGAGCTGTGTCTGTATTCTTAACACGGAGTCGTTAGGGTTGACTTTTGAAATGTATTAAGGTCAAATATTGGTCTGTAAAAATGTCAAAAAAAGGGTCAGAAATGTCTCTCCTGATTTTCAGTAGACTAACATGTTTATTTTATCTCACTCTATCGCAAACGAAACACGCATTAAACGCATTTCTGATCCGACTCTGGTATCTTAAATAATCAATCAAAGCAGAATCAGTGTAGCAATGACTTAAAAGAACAACTAGAGATGCAGGTTTTACATTTCCTTATTTTGTTTTGATATGCAGGGCAGAAGTTTCCTTTTTGCACCTTTGTGCCTCACCATGCAACAATCATAAAACGAAAATGAAAAGAGGCTTGAGATCTCGACTGATTTATGTCCAAAATCTGAAAGGAACATAAAAGTAGTTTTGAAGAAAAGAGGCTATAAAAACCCTAAAAACAAGAACAACAACAAAAATGAATGGCTGTTCTAAGTTTGCATGAATTATAACTTCAAAGCAAAAAGGAGCTACAAACGACGGTTGTCATTTTTTGTAAGATTTTTTCAAGTTTAACTTTCTATAAAAGTTCATTTTTACAATTAAGTATAATTCATGGACATTGTTAAAATGACCAGAATGAGCAGTGATTATACCTCGAGTGCAACCTCACAGTTGTTTCTGTTATTCAATCAATCAAACCTTTATTTATTCTCGAAAGGACATTTTGAAGATCGATTACAAAAACCAACGAGATCCATCAAAAACAGTTACAATTCAAAACTAAGTGTCTAGAAGTCCCTAACTCTGTAACAGAGGGAAGAACTCTAATGGTTAGAGTTTGTTGGAGGGCGGTCCATGAAATTGGGGCATCAAAAAAAAATTCTGTTCAGTGAAAGCTCAGGGTACTTTAGGAACGAGCCAATCAGAAGGAACATGTAGGGGCCCGAATTCCACTCCAACAGGTCTGTGATGTAAGGTGGAATTTTTCCAATAAGGGCCTTGAAATTACTGTATATAAAAACCAATGTTTGTATCGCCTCTCTTCAAGAGAAGGCCAACTAATCTTCTCATACAGCTCACAGTGATGAGTGCTGAATCTATCACCAGTTATAAATCTCAGGTCGGAGTGATAGTGATACTATTGAATAGTTTTCTGATGTTTTCCACAATTAAAGATCAACACTCAAGTCTAGAGAACGCTGTCAAAACAATAAATCAGTAGGGATGTAAAGATTATCGTGAAATCGATTCAAGGGTGTCAAGTTTCACATCGGTACTCTGAAAAATGAATCGCAATAATATGGTGAGCGTCAGCAGCTGCAGAGTAGAGGCGGTTGGCAGAGCAAGATTTTGAAATTGAGGACGCACCACCGTCTTTTAAATCGGAGGTGTGGAAGCATTTTGGCTTCTCCGAGACAATAAATGAAAGAGGTGAGAAGATAACAGACAAAACAAAAACTGTGTGCAAATATTAGAAGAAGACAGAGAACTACACAAATAGCACAACCAACATGATGCAGCATTTAATCGACACCACAATGAGAAATCACCTCCCCTTGTTGAGAGAAAAACATTAAAAGGCCAAAACGCACAGACAAGCAGCCCCTGAAGGAATCTTTTTCACTCATATGTCTACAGTCTCATTTTGTAAAATAAATCATGAGAGAATCGTGAACCCAGCATCTTGAATCGTATCGTATCGTACCGTGAGTTGAGTGAATTGTTTCATCCCTATTAATCAGTGATCCAAAGTTTCTGCAAAGTCTCAGACAAAGCACTTCTTAAGTTCACTTAAGGTAAATCAGATCCAGCTCGTTGGTCGGTCCTTTTAGGTCAGGTACCTTTATTGTCATAAGCAACTGAATCACTCCCCTTGCCCGCAGCGTCCTCCTTCATTCTGCAATTTCCTGAGTTTTTATTAAACAAGCAGACATAGGTCAGTGAAATGTCTCCCTATGGTGTGAGCACAAATGATAAAACCTTAATGCTGATATCCGACTCCCTGCACTTCACGCCTCTAATCTGATAATGTCCAGGTGACTTTATGGTGACCACAGGGAAATATATGGAGAGGGTAGTGAGAAATGTCACATCTTCATTGAATCTCGTGCGTGTGTGTGTGTGTGTGCAGGAGTATGTTTTATTCATCCATTTCCCTGTTTTACTGTCGCATCATTGAGCTTTTATTCGTTTTCTAACCTTTGTAGAGAACATCACAGCGTGAGTCAGGGTCTCTGTTATAACCGGGAACTCCCTTCATCTTGCATGCTTTAATTTTTCTTTACAGGTCAGGGGTTGACATTAAGTTAACTTTGCCACTAGTTTTCAAAGATCACTGGCCCAACCATTGTAATCACTGACCCAGGAATGTTACTTTTGATTTGAAAAATGTCACCATTTTAATCTTGAACCATTGTGATGCAAAAGTAAATTACAACTTTTATTTAATTAATTGAGCTCTAATTATATCAAATATTTTGTATTTTTCTTATATCTGTGTGCTCCTGTTTATTCACCATGCTGGTAACTGTAAGAGTCTACTTAATCTGATATTAATATGAGGCTGTAATAGAGCTGGAATTGTTATGATCACCTTTCTCTCCTTCTTTCTTCTCTGTGAGAAACTCTTCATCCTTAGATCTTTACTTTAGGAGCTCTCTTAAGGGCTAAGATGCCCTGCTGTCACTCTCGACTCTTCCGGTGATTTTTTTCCTTTGAATGCCAATTTAAGCCCGGCTTTTGGACAGCAGGGACAGCAGTGAAGCCTTCGGCTGCCTTTCAGCTGTGACACACAAGCGCATGCACGAGCGCTTGGTACGTTGATGCTGTAGCAGTTATTAGTGCAACGTTTTTAAAATAATTACTGACAAAATACCGGTATGACAGGAAAGCGCTGTGAAATTGAGAACGTGTTACAGTCTATTTTTTTTCAGGCAGTATTTTAACTGGCCCGAGCCGAATGTGCAATCAGCTGGCCCGGAATCATTCATCCGGGCCAGCAGTTATAATGTCGAGCCCTGCTGGTTTTACAACTTTCCATTTTCTGCCACGATTAAAAATGACCATGTCAACATTAGGCCTGCACGAAACAAGAAAGCTCTACAGCCCTGTGCTCTCAAATTGTTGGATATTATATTATGATATATTCCTTCCAATTAACAAAAAAGCAAATTATTGTTTGTACATTAGCATTGCAATATGAGTCGTTTATGTTTGACATAGTACACATGTAAGTAACACGTCTCTCTTGAATCCAGAATAATAATTAAAAAAGTGTGGCTCTTTTTACCAAAGTCTTCATCCTCAGTCTTTTGTCTTCATCCATCGTACTAGCTAAGCTCACAGTCTTCATTCAAATTAACCCCAATATATGAAAAATGTGGAGCTTCAAGAGACAAGACGTGACGTTTGAAAAAAAAACAACTCCTCCTCTGTCGCCCCCCGGTGGTGGAACGAACTTCCAAACTCCATTCGATCTGCAGAGTCCCTTTGTACCTTTAAGAAAAAACGCTGGTTGCACATACATGTTATAGTGGTGCGTTGGTTGCAGGATATAAAAGTCACCACCACTCGCAGTGATTGGTTGAGTTCACGTATTCAGCTCACCCCCCCAAAAAAAAATAAATAGAAAATTTGAGTCAGTTTTATTAGGAGTTTTGTGTAAGTGTGAAAGCATCATTAAAGGGTTTAATTTGCCGATGTCTTTTTAAATAAGTGACTGTAAAAAAAAAAGGATAAAGATTTAAGGGTGTGCAGGGGCAAAGCACGATTTATGACTCAGCGGTTCTGGATATTAGCTGAGTGACACATTTTGGTGTTTTAGTCCCCCTGCAGTAGATCAGCCTCATCTCCCAGTGTGAAAAATGTAAAGTATTCTCGGCTACAGGTAATGTTTTAAACATCAAATGTCTGGTGAAAAATGTTACCTTCATTTTGAACCTGCTATTATTCCACTATTACCTGACAAAGGCCCACTGCTGTTTGAAACATTGCACGAGTGAAGCTGATCCCGCACAAGATAAATTGCACAGGCGTTCTTTTCTTTCTGGCCTTTAATCATCATGACACTTTTTGTTGACCTGTTTTTTGTCTTGCTGCAGGTATTTGATGGATGGTGCCGAGTCGAGCTCGGAGAGTGAAATGGAAGTGGATGAAGAAAGTGAAGAGGAAGTGAACACAAAGGTAAATCTGTTTTTTAAATGAATCTCTAAAATAGTTGTCCAATTGAAGAATGCTTTTACCTGTTTGGTAACATTCAGTCAGTTAAAATGCTTCATCCTTTTTTACTCTTGCAGACTCCTCAGAAGCAGGAGAGAAAAGCGACGGCCAAAAAGACCCCAGAAAAGAGGGATGAAGATGAGTACGGGGGCTCCACCGACCTTGATGAATCAGGTTGGAACCAAACTACTTTAATGGAGCATTCCAGTGTTTCCAGGCTTTTGTTTGAATATAAGATGAAGCACTTTATTGTTGTGAAAAGTGGCTAAAGAATGACATCCTTTGAAAATCTTAAAACAGTTTTCCACAAGACTATGTGTAGGCTGGCTGTCATTGGGGAGAGGCGGGGGTACACCCTGGACTGTTTGCCAGTCAGTCACAGGGATAGTGAGATATAGAGACAGACAAGGAGACAGGAAGCCGGAGTACCCGGAGGGAACCCACGCATGCACGGGGAGAACACACAAACACCACACAGAGAGGCTCATGTCTGCCAGATTTGAACCAGGAACCTCATCGCTGTGAGGCAAGGGTTCTAATCATCTGTCCATTCGACCTTTACACATAGCGATTAAACAACGGTGCTCTAACCAAGTTTCTCCACTATTACGCCTTTGTAGTTGCAACATGATATTGTTGTCCCAGCGTGTAATTTCATATTGTGTTAAAGCGCAGAAGCACGAGAGGCACAACATGTTAAAAAAAAAAAAAAAAAAAAAGTAGGTGCCTCACATACACACACACACACAGAGCGGTGTTCGGCCCTGCCGTCTCCGCTGTTATACATTGTCAGCTTCTCTGTTGTGTCTCTGATGGCCCATCATGGATGGAACGACTTTGACCTATCATTCTGCCTCCCTGAGTCACACATTTCTGATGAGGCGTAATGGAGAGTAAATATCCAGCCTTCAACTGGTAATGTGTAAGCAGCTATTTCGTATCGCAAGCCAACACCATCGTCGGAAAGGTGGGTTAAAGGATAAAAACAGAGTGAAAAAATGACATGTTAGAGTTTAGACTGTCATGTTGGTCCAGTTCTACACTAGTAGGTCCATTTTGAGGGGTGGGTTATTAGCTGTTGCTGATTTATTTACTTGTTTTTTTCTTTTTACATTATTGTGAATTATACTATATTTACATATACACTACATCAAGGTCAATCAGCAAACATTTCCTCTTCTGTTTGGAGATTATTTTGTTTGTACAAGAAGTTCAAATAGTTCCTCTATTTACTTATTTATTTTAAAATGTGTATTGTGGGGGGGGGGGGGGGGGGGGGTTATGCCTTTGTTTAGAGATAGGACAGTGAGTTGAGAAGAGAGAGAGCATGCAGGGAGAGGAGCCACAGGTTGGATTTACCGGCGCCCCAATAGTTCCTCTATTTTCATCTTAACATCTTTCAAAGTTCAGGAAAAAAAGAAGCAGCTCCTCCAACTACCATTGGATCGGTGAAAAAGTCCCTTCGGACCAAAAACACCTGCTGTCATTGTGAGCATGTTTGGATGCAGATTTAAAGGTCCCATATCATGCTTTTTCTGGTTTTATATGCTCTTTAGTGTGTTTTCCAAGTGTCCTGTGCATGTTTAGGCACATCTATGTGCAAAAATTCAAAGTCCGCGGAAACGCAACGCTGCAGATCAACGAGCATGACCTTTCTTATTTAATATTAATATTTGAAGACTGCTTTACATCAACAATCTGGACAATATAGATTTGAACAATAGCATGTTGCAATTACTTTTATTTAACTGATACCAACTTATGTTCCAGATCTGACAGAGATAAAAGATCAAATTCATAACCTTTAACTTCTCATTTTTGTGTGGTGGCTGTGGATCAATAGTAGAGTGGGTCATCTCTCTACCAGAAGGTCAGGGGTTCGATCCCCAGCTCCTGCCGCCACATGTTCAATTTGTCCTTCGGCAAGACGCTTAACCCCCTGCTCCTTCTGCTTCATCTGCGACGTATGAATGTGCTAAAATAGCTCTATACAAGCCCAAGTCCATTTACCATTTATGAATTCCTCTGTTTTCTGTTTTGAAGTCAGTGTTTATCTTTTCTCTTCTGTATTTGTTCAATTTCCAAGTTGAAAGAGATAAAAATCTCTCCTCTACACAACCTCAGTCTCATCCTTTTGATATCTCTGTATCAAGAATCCATTGAGAAAAAAGAAAACATCATTTCTCAGTCACTAAGAAGGAAACGATAACCAAACAAGGTTCACTGCCCTTTTAATTAGATAAAGTATTGTTGATATTTGAAGCAGAAAATAAACTACTACGTTTATTTTTTCATTTATTTTCTTGCTTAGTTGTGTGTGGTTTTTTTTTAGAACCAGTTGTAAATTGTAATTGTTTTTTGCCTGCGGGAAGCAATTAAGTCAAATTAGATTAGACAAAAAGGGTCACCTCGGTGAAACACTTGGACATGGATGAGTGGACGAGGCCACCGTGAAGAGAACAAGACTGTAGACGCTGGTGGACTTTCAAAAATGAAAGCGAGACGTGATCAATGTGAAGGGACTTGTGCATGATTCTCATTTCTATGTTAATGCGAGGCCAGAAGTAAAGTGGTGGGAGGCATGAGCGTGGAGACACAACAAACAGTGAGCCAATAAACACACGCAGGGAGGCGGCTGTTTAATGCAGGCGTCTTCCCTTTCCCCCTCGACAGAACATTATGGCAGGGTAACGGAAAGTGTAAGCAGCAAGGTCACAGCCTTTGAACTCCTGATGGTTCATCATAGAAAGGTGAATTTACCTGCTGTTTCCTCTGCCTGCTACAAATACAAATATTTAACAAGAAACAAGACGTGCACCGATACCGATATTTCTATTATCATAACTAATAGTGTTGTTGTTGTTGTTGGTGTAATGTGTAAAGCTGCACAAAGCTGTAGTAAACATGGTATAGCATTTTGCTGGCTGAGCGTACAAACAGGAAGCGGCAACAACTGTCAGGTTTTTCCAAATTAAATCTTTGAAACTGAAGTGTAAGAGTTGTACTTCTAACATAAAGAGGGAGCTGTTACATCTTGCCTGAACGTCGTCATGGAGACGTTTTGTTTGGCACTTCTTACAGTTCAGTCTGAACGTCTTCAAAGTGAGACTGTGCGAGCGGAGAAAATTTAAAGTGCCCAACCATCTTGCTTGATGAGTGATGCGATTCGGCGCCGTCAGTCCAAAATCCGATATGTAAATTACCTCAATGTCAGACCTGATACCGATATAAGATCGAATCAGTCCCATCTGAAACCTCGGCATGATACAACAACAAAAAGACAGACTAGACTCCCCCAAAACATCCAGAAAGGAAACAGATGTAACCATTCAGAAGTGATTATTGGAAGTGTAAGTACAGGGCTGGAGTGCATTGGTGGTATTTTATCAGTAAAGTTACATGGGGAAGTATAAACATTCATTTTGGCAGCATTCTCTCTTTCACATTCTCTATTTCCAGACCTTTTCTTTTATTAAAATCCATCATTTTTTTAAGGTCACTTTAACCACTTTGACAAATAAGCACTTTCTTTCACAGGAGGGGATGATGATGGATCGGCCGTGGACACAGAGGACGAGCTTCGGAGGTAAACAAAACTGAAAATGTCAATGGTGGTGTATGAAACATCGATGTGGAGGAGTTTATTTTCCTGTGTCCTTTGTGGTTTTTGAATATGCCGGTAATTCTGCGTTCAATGACTTTTGGTCTAATTAATCATTGCACAGTAATCAAACATGAACTTAACGCCTCCTCTCCTCTTAAGTATGTGACTGGAGTCCGTAGATCCGTAAATATTCAGACGAGTCCTAAACAAGGAGGTGCATGTGTTCATCTATGGAACCTGATGAAGAGTGTATAAAGTATAGCCATATTTGAGCAGATTAACATAATATACTCAGATCACGTGCGTTTATTTTCTTAACATGTTCAATAAATTGACCAATAAAATAATGTTAAAAGTAGATTAAAAAGGGTGAACCAGGGGCGCTGGTGGTACAGCGGTATGTGCGTGCTCCCCATGTACGGAGGCTATAGTCATCCAAGTGGGTAGCCCAGGTTCAGATCCGACCTGTGGCTACTTTCACGCACGTTGTTCCCCACTCGCTATCTCTCCCTGATTTTAGACTATCAAATGTCTTATCTCTCCAACAAAGGCACAAAAAGCCCAAAAATAAATCTTATTTTTAAAAAAAGGTGCACCAGAAGCCTAGTGGTTGGTGCGTGCACCCTAGTACGTAGGCATAGCGCACTCCAAGCGGACGGCCCGGGTTCAAATCCGACCTGTGGCTCCTTTCCCACATGTCATTCCCCATTATCTCTCCCCACTGTTCTGTCGCTCCAATAAAGGCCCAAAAATACACCTCTAAAAAAAGCTTTATTTTTGATCCTTCAATCAACATTTGCAATTCATTTGAAGGGAATCTCAGATAGTCAGCTAAGCTAGCACACTGTCATACAGTCTCTCTGAAATCCACTGAAATAGTTAAACAATTTTACGTGCCCGACTCACGTTCTGAAGTGAAATATTACAGAGGGGAGGAGTTTCCCAGGCACGTCAGATATCACGGACATTCCCATAATGAATGGACTTTCACTTGACTCGCCTCCGTACATATATACGTCAGTGGAAATGAGGCGTACATTCGCTATAGTTAGATTTGCACATTTTTTTTAGTGAACTCTGAGATTGGCCTTATAGTTGCAGAATAAAAACGTTTTGAAATCCCTGAGCTGCAGAGTGATGGATGGTTTGACATTTCTTTTGACTCATTTGGCTCTCAGGAACATTTCGCACACTTCTGAAAAAGTGCTTTTAATCAAAGATACCAGAGATCTCCATATAAGGGTTGATAGATCCACAACAAGTTTACAAATGAACTAACTCTTACTTAGGTTCATGTTTAATAATTGTTCAATAATTATTATGGCCAAAAGTCACCGTAAGTGAACGTGAAATGACAAGATGTAGACTGAATAACTTCTTGACTTACAGTAAAGTATAAAAGTTATGAGATTCTTTAGCTCATTAAAATGTTGAAACTACGGTTGCTATCTCAAGAGGAGCTCAGACAAGATAAAAAAAAAAAAACAAGATGACAAGCAGAGATGTGTCATCTTTTTTGAGAGGCAACCAAGCAGCGAACCATGTAGCATCAAAGTGAACAGCAGCCCTTGTCCTGTCCTCTCCGACAGGGTGGAGAACGAGAGCAGACAGAAGAAAGCAGCAGTTGGAAAGAAAGTCAAAGAAGAGGATCCATACGGGGGGTCTACTGATGAAAACACAGACGCCGAGGCTGAACAGGATCATCCCATCCCAGAGCTCCCAGGTCTGTCTCCTTTTGTTCTCATCTCTGTGTCCTCCTGCTCCTTTCTCTGTACCCGCTCCTTTCACAGAAACAGGTGTCCTCCTTTCCTTGTCAGCCATCACAAACACTGATAAGAGAGTAATTGGATGGCTTCTACCTTTCAGGAGCGCTTGTAGCATTTTTCTCTGTTTTCCATGGTACTCTGCTCCTTTCACGCCCTAACAAAGAGCACCTACAATTACTCCTCCCCTATGATGTGAAGTCATTCAGTGCCTCTCTTCTGTTCCATCTTCACATTTTCTTCCAGACTTCCTGCGTGGAAAGCACTTTTTCCTCTACGGCAAATTCCCAAACAACGAGAGGCGTCTTCTGTTAAGATACATCGTAGCCTTTAACGGGTGAGACAGCCTCCTGACAGTTACACATTAAACCTTTTTTGACCCAAAGTGTAATGAAAAGAAAAACCGTGCTGTTGAATGTTTGTATGTAAAAACACAAATGTCTTTGCTTCAGAGCGATTGAGGACTACATGACGGAGAAGGTGCAGTTTGTGGTTACCAGTGAGGGCTGGCACGACTCCTTTGAAGATGTGAGTCTGCCCTCTTTCTATTTTTTTTTTTTAATTTGTCTGAGAAACAACCTCTGGGGTTAAATCCATAATTTAATACACAACACTAAAAGCCCAAAAGATTCATATTTTAGAAGTTAGCACGAGTCAGTTTGTGAGTTATAATCAAATACGAGGGATAAAGCAGAGTGGGAGCCTGAGTTATACGGCCTTTACAGTCTGACTCCAGGAGTGTCGGGAAATTGTGTGTCAGAAATGGTTTTGAGCCGTTTGAGGGCCTTGTTAGAATCTGAATTGGCAGTTTCAGTTGACAATCTGAACTTTGAGTTGTTTTTCAAAGACTTTCTACCTCTTTCTGTCTGCCATTTGAAATGCAGTGAGAGCGCTTCATGACCCCTCCGTGCCCCCCCCCCCTCTCTCTCTCTCTCTCTCTCATCTATCACAGGCCCTGATGGACAACAGCAATCTGAACTTTGTCAAACCTTCCTGGATTTACGCAATCAACGAACGGCAAAAGATGCTGCCCTACCAACCCTACACTGTTGTCCCCTGAATACAACGATGTAATGTACACAAAGGTGTGTGTGCACAGACACTTCACAGGGGGAAGCCATAGACAAACTGAATTCTTTTCACAAACAAACAAGCAATAAACTGTTTCTTATTAATGATGCTTTATACTCGCTATTCATGAAATGTCTTCTTCCTCAGATGTTTTCACGACAGATGTTTCTACCTTTTGACCAAGTAGGGAACTGTTTGAAAGGTGTCTGTCGAGGTTAATGTTAGGATTAAGTTTAGATTTGTAATTAGCTTTCAGTTGAACGGTTCTTCTTCTACCTTGGCCTCAGAGTACCAACCTTATTGCCACTGTGCTGCATGGACATTTAAAGGACAATGTACACTCTCTCTGATTCAGGGCTTGTTTGAATGTCTGTGTTCCTGGGCTGCACTTTGCTGCTGCTGCGGCTCACCTCGGCCACCTCAGACTCCGTCTGAAGAAGACTTATCACTCGGCCCTGAATGCCAGCGGCGCTGATAAGACCGTGACTGGTGTAAGCCAGCAGACCATTTTTGAGACCAGCCTGAAGTCAGGTGAAAAAGTGCCATTTGTTTAAGAACGCAGCTAATAAATGCAAACGTTTTAAAAAAAATGAATTATTGATTGTGTTTGTATTTTACTAATTGTAATAAGTGGTTATGTGATTTCTGTGGGTTATTACAAGTTTAATTTCACTTTCTTATTTGCTTTTATTGATGTGTTTTGGTGTTTAAAATGACATGAAATGGACTCACCTGACCTTTTCATGCTTCATTGGACACACGGCAGTGTGGACTCTGGCTTGTTTACGTCTTCATCTTAAAAAATGTTTTTGTTCTGATTCTACTTAATTATTTTGTCTAAAGAAATAAAAAAAAGTTTTTTTAATGAAGATTATTGTTCTCATCTTTATTCATCCAGCTGTGTTTGCACTTAGCTGCTCTCACACTATCCCCTCTATATTTGCTGCTGGAGAGCCACTCTCTTTCCATTTTCATTCCTTCCCTCATGTCGAGCACGCTCTCCTCTCTCTAATATACTTCTCGTCCTGCTTTGCGCCCCGGAGCCACTGGGTCTACTGCTCTTCAGTCAAGGGGATTAGAAAAGATGAAATGTGGATGTGAGACAGGGGAGGGAAGGGTTGCTACGGGGGGAGAAAAGAAAGATGGAAGGAGTTTGGAGACGTGTTTTAAGAGGCCAAAGATCGGGTTTTATGGCTCTTCTGTATGGGTAAAACAGAACTGAAAGTGTGATGTGCCTTCGTACCTGGGATCTGATTTGCTTTTCATGAAAGGGAGAGTGCAAGGTCAAATACATTTTAAGTTGTGAAAGCAAGAAAATTTACAACTGCTAAAGGTATCACCCTGAAACGCTGTCATATTTCATTGAAGTGCAGCTGGTCGTCAGATGGCGGGGAGGACGAGCTGCTTTCAGATTGTCTCATTTGACAGTTTGTCTTTGGTTCAAAACAGCAGCCTCCGCCCTATTCCCGTTACCTTCGTGTTCCTAGTCTGATTTATTCTTTGCTCTTAGCATTTTAATGATTCCTGTGAATCTCAGCACTGACCTTGCTAATATAACCGAACAATATTTGGCTGTGTCGTTTTAATCCTTGTTATTCTCAGGCACACAACATCAGGGGTCTTCATCTGCAGGATGTTTTCCTTTTATTATTGTAAGATTTCAGTTCTTTGTTGGCTCTGATCATTTGTGTTCCCTCTTCTTTCTTTCTTGTCTTTTTTTTTTTTTTAAAGAGCTAACTTAAAACGCTTTTTATTCATTAATACGTTTTGCAGAGATTAGATTTTAATCTGAAGGGAGAGGATGGTTTCCTGTTGGTCAGTATTAAAAGTTCTTTCACCATCAATACAAGAAGGGAACATTTCTAAGGGTGGGGGGAAGTTTTTATAGGATCCGGCCTTGTAAAAAAAAAAAAAGGGACTCCATGTAACTAGTTTCCTCTTCAGACCTCCTCTTATCAAACTCTCGGAGTTCTGGGAGATGTCTAACGTTTAATGGAATCAAATTTGCTTTCATATCTTTCTTCCAAAAATGTATTTTGACCTGGTTGTAGGTTGACCTGATGCTGTCCTTGGGGGTCATCGAGTGGTGTCACCCAGTGATGCTCGTACCAAAGAAGGATGGAAGCAGGTTCTGCATTGATTTCAGGTACCTGCATTCAATTTCTTCATTTTGATTCCTATCCAACACCAAGAATTGATGAACTGCTTGAAAGGCTAGGAAAGCCTTAAGGACACCTTCGGGCCCTTTCCAGTTCACAGTAATGCCATTTGGGTTGCACGGCGCTCCAGCAACTTTCCAGAGACTTACGGACCAGGTACTTGGTGATTTCTCTGGTTTTGCTGGAGCATATCTGGATGACATTATCATTTAACACGTGGCAGGAACACCTGGAACACCTGCAAGCTGTGTTGGATCGCCTTCATTCTGCCGGGCTGACTGTCAGCCCATCGAAGTGCATCTTTGCTGCTGCAGAGACAGAGTACCTGGGCCACGTCATCGGCAATGGGGTTGTACGCCCTCATGTCAACAAAACCCAGGCCATAGAGTCCTGTCCCCTGCCACAAACAAGGAAGCAGTTTTGGGCTATCCGGCTTCTGTCACCGCTTCATACCCCATTTTTCCAAAAGGTCAGCTCTACTCACAGACTTGACTAGATCCCGAAGTCCCAATCAGATCCAGTGGACAGAGGAGGCAGTGGCAGCTTTCAGTGATATCCAGCAATCACTAAGTAAGCGACCTGTTCTGTACAGCCCATACTTTGACAAACATGTTCTTCTGCAAACTGATGCTTCTGACAGGGGTTTGGGAGCTGTGTTACTCCAGGGACCTCAGGATGAAAAGCATCCAGTCTCCTACATCAGTCGGAAACTGTCCCCCAGAGAGGTTTGGTATTCGACGGGGGAGAAGGAGGCACTGGCTATCAAGATGGCTCTTGCTAATGGTTAGATGAAGAGTGTGAACAGAGAGGGGGAGAGTGGGCATCCTTGCCCAGTCCCCCTGTTCTGTGTGATGGGTTGTGATGATTGTCCATTGGTGATAACAGTGGCTGTTGGTGAGGTCTGTAGTGTACTGACCCAGTTGATAAATGATTCCCCAAAGCCAAATCTGTGGAGTGTGTTTCTTAGAAAGGACCAGTTCACTCTATCGAAAGCTTTTTCTGCGCCAGATAGTGATGGGTTTATGTAAACTGGGTGAATTCCATTTGAATGAGACTGGAGCATGGGCACTAATTATGATGGTGACTTGTTATGGTTCACCCATAGCAGCCCCTACCTTCCTCTTGTATGTTGTTAGTTTCCCTCTGTCTGTCTCTCTTATTATTGTTTTTCGATCCAAGCAATTTCAACCGACCTGGACCCCCTTGAGAATTGTTTTGACGACTTTTTCGACCACTGTTCCAAAAGACTCGACATCATGAGCACGGCATCTTCACTCACCAAGAAAACTGGGAAATCCAGCCTCTCTCCAGATTACAAAAGAGCACGTTCCCACTCACTGCCCAGCACAGGTACAGCTCCATCTCCATCCACATCCCCAGCTGCACCGAGGTAAGAGAAATACTCCTCTGAATCGAAACTAGAGCTCGCCATTTTTAAGTTAATATGAATCAATTTTCAAAGTTGGAAAATGTTCAATTAGTTGAGGTGACATAAACATATAATGTTGAGTTAACACAACATTTTCATAGACTTGAAGTAAAACTAACTTTAACAGTGAACTCGGTTCTGTCAAGACATTATTTTTTCAGTCATAGGGTGAAAAGATGATCACTCTAACCTGAAGCTTTGCTCTGTTGTTGAAGATTTCTAACTGGTTCAGTGTTTCTTACTTTCCCTTTGGTCCTTCTGTCAGTAACACTTAGTATTGCCAGCTTGAAGGACGGCTGCATTGATATTGCTTTTTATAAATTATTGTTTAATTAGGATGTCTGAGACACTCTACTTGCACAAAGTCTTCAAATCAGATTTGCCACTCCGACTCATTACCTCTTGTTCAACTCCTGATGGCACAATATTTTTTTTTTTGATTTTGCAATCAAACGTAATCCATCACAGTAATTGAAAAAACTGACAGCACAGATCAGAAAATTGCATCAGAGCATCACTTTCAGGACAGAAAAAAAAATCTTGACATTGATGCTCTCAGACAAAGCCCCGTATCTGTGAGAGGAGAAAAAAAAAACTGTTAATCACACCTGCAAATGAGAGCACTCGGTACATTTATGAAAGGGTGGACAGCTCTGCCTCTGGTTGTATTTGACAATGATGATTAAATTCCTTTGCTTATTATATCTGCCATTACCCACATGAAGTGAACAAAACTTTACATCTAGGACCAGACGTATGCCAAACTATTTCAAGTGGCTCTATGGACTTGATGCTGCGCCCCACCCTAAGGCGACCCCATGGGGTTAGCAGCTATCCTCAACACTCTCCCAAATTTAACCACATGGAACACCTTAAGGAAGTTATAACCAGTAGTCCCACAGGAGCCATTTGAAGCTTTATGTAGACAATTCATAATAAATCAGTCATAATTTTCCATGGTCGGACCAAATTCAATACCCATGCAGCAGCTGTGATTTTATTGCCTTAATATTTTGGTGTGCAGTAATAAATCACTTGCCATTCCTTCAAAGTAAAGGGTATTAGTTATGACCTTCACTCCTCTTCCTCCCTATTCCTTGCCTCTGTCCTTGTTGCCTATAATAATTCATCGTGAGTGGTCAAAAAAACATTTTGGGTTCAAGTCTTTAATTTTAAGTCTATACTTTGTGGCACATTTCAGCATTCACTATTGAAATATTCTAACTAGTGATTGCATTATTGTTTTTTTAATCCATGTGTCACATTTTGTCTGCACCTCTAAACTGTATTCAGTGCAAAACACAACTTTACTTAATGCACACGTTACGTTTTGATTTAGGTTTCTATCTGACATCCACAAGAGACAAAAAAACAAGGACAAATAATGTGGGTGCACAATTTCTTAGCACAAGGGCATGATGACTAATAGAAGGTGTTTTATGAGAATCTGACTGATATATTGATACACATTGGAAATAAATGTGACTATTCAGAGAGCACATCAGGTATTAGCTTCAGGGCAAAGACACTTCAAGTAAATGAAGAAAGATAATGACAGTAGCAATATAGTTCATACAAGCATAGGGTAGAAGTTACATCAGTTAATGAAAGATTTAACTTGCCTTAATTAATTATGATTCACTAACATCATTAGCCAGCCAATTCTATTTCTCCCATATAGTGTGAAACTATAAAACTATTATGTCTGCATGAAAGTGATTGTAGCTGGCGTAGCTGGCTTACTTAGCTTAGCACAAAGACAGTAAATTGGAAAGCATGGCTGTCTAAATCCACCTTCCAGTCTCTTTAAAGCGCAGTAACTTATCTAATGAACTTGTGTGGGCTATTTGACTATTTTAATATAAATCTCAGGGTTAGCAGTTCAAATGCCGAGAAGGTCATAGGTAACATGATACAATGGGATAGATAGGCTACATTCCTAGCTAACTGGGTGAGCTAGAGTTGCTATAGGAATTTGCTTTATTTTTAATGTATAGTTATGTAATGTATCAGGCATATTATCAGTCCCAAGTCCATTTAATTTATCAAGACAAAAACTTGATAGTCTACGATGGAGGATTAGGGCCACGTTAAAAAAAAAAAAATGTTTTAAATTTCGAGATTAAACTTGTAAATTAACAAGTTCGAGACCAGCCTTCGCAAAATGATGAAAGTAGAACTCTGAAAAGTATTTTCCTCTGCAGACAACTTCCTCCAAGTCAGTGTGGTTCTTTGTTCAGAAAAGCCACAGTTTCTTTCAGTATCTTTTCAGGGTCCTGATATTTTATGACGATGTGATGATGATGATGTGCCAAAAGCATGTGTAGTTTCATATCTGCATAAGAAAAGCCCCAACACAACTATTTGTGTCCGTTATCGGTCTGCCTTGTTAAAGTATCTCATCTGCAGAGCCAGTTTGTGTCCTGTTCATACATCATTTTACAGATAAACAAGGTCTTGCGAGTTGAAGTGAAAACTCTTGAACTAACTATTTTTACCGACTACACAAGGAAGTAGCCTATTTCCTTATTAGTGAAACCTTTAGGACAAGATGCTCCATGTTTGTCATTTGAGAACAGGATGCTGCTGCTCTTCTAATACGGACTAAAATAACGACTTTATTCTTTTAAGACTTTAAGAGTTCTACTTTCATCATTTTCGCGCAGGCTGGTCTCAAACTCGTAAACGTACAAGTTTAATCTCGTAAACGTACGACTTTAATCTCATAAATGTATGACTTTAATCTCGTAAATTTATGACTTTAATCTCAAATTTTATAGTAATAGTAATAGTATAGTAAATAGTATTATAGTCTATGTAGCCTAAACACAAAACTACTGCCCACTGGTCTTTGTGCTAAGCCAAGTAAACTAGCTATCACCTTTAGCAAACTACTATGGTATACTGGAGTGAAGGTATACTTGCTCGTAGGTCTACTAGATGACTATATTCATCGAGTACAAGCAAGTTTCCCAAATGTTGATAGGCTATATTTTCTTATTATGACTGCCTTTTGCTCCTTGCATACTAATATTTCTCAGAGCCAATAGCAATTTTATTTATAGCACATTTAATTATAGATATAAGCTCGATGTGCTTTTACACTGAGGTTAAAAAAAATCAAAACGCAATTGCAGTAGGCTACAGCTTTTTTGCAGCTCTGCCTTTTTTTGCAGGTATAAACAACCAAAAACTGGCGTTAATGTCACTCCTTTATTTTTCTCTGCTCCAGATATTTCTAACCCCCCCTCCTCTTCCTCTTCCTCTTCCTCCGCTGCTTTCTGCCAGACTCCACTGACCCCGGCTGTACTGCCGACCGACACGAGAGAGGAGGGGACTATATTACTGCGCAGCGGGGACTCAATGAGTGTGTGTTTGTGTTTGTGTGAATGTGCGGGGTGGCCAAACACTGACCGACTGAGCTGAGGTCAAGGTGTGAGGCTGAGCCGTAAATTGTTAGATGGGATGCTGCAGGCTGACAGTCAATTTGTCGCCCGATGTTCCTGAGAGGAGAGCGGACCTGAATGTTTGCAGCTCTGCTGGTGGAGGGTAAGTGATTTAAACGTTTTCTTAAAAAAAAAAAAAATAAATAAAAAAGGCTGAACAAACGCAGATTTTGTCACGATGCAGAACCTTTTCAACATGCTTATTACGATGTATTGAGACAATTTGTCAGTGTTTATTTCTCTCCTGGAAACTTGTTACTGTGACTTTTGATCGTTTAAAGGTGGGCTGTGTTCGGTACCTTTTATTCTGGTGGTATTTTGAGGTGGATGACAAGTTTCTGCTGGACTAACGCCAAAATGAATCTAGATGACACAGCGTGTGTGAGAAAACTTCCTTCGGGGTTTATGTTGGAAGTCGTTTTTTTTTTCTTTTAAAGCCAGAGCAATAAAGAACAGGTGAGAATACGCTTTTTTTTGTGTGTGTCATATGGGGAATCTTACGAAGGCTACAGTAGAAACAAGATTGAAAACAAAACAATTAAAAAGATAAAAATCTGAAGAAAGTATCTCAGAGTGTGGAATATTGAGTAGTAATCACTACATTGAACAACAGATGACACTGGCATATAGCTCTGGACTTAATTGATTGATCCATTAAAGGAGAATATCACAGTCATTTTATATTACTGTATCAAATCGCCAAAATGCACTGAGATAAATATCCATTAAATAAAACCATGTTAAAAAAAACATAGCCCTTAAGTCCATAATAAATCCGTAAAAATCATTTACTAGAACCATTATTGTCCATACTTCCTAACTGTATTACAGTGGAGATAAAACACATCAATGAGAGTGTATGTGTGTGTGTCTATATTTATGTGTGTACAGTTGTTTATGTCTTTATATTGTATGTCCTCATGTCCATTTATGTTTGTACTCTATGCATATCTGTATGTTTATCAGGTATAGGATAGCTACTTCATTGTTTGCTGATGATAATTATTCATTCATTTGCACTTTCTATTATCTACATGTTTTTTTTTCCTATTCAGTTTGTTTATTTCTATATTCATTCAGTTCTCCTCAAACTCTCATCATCACATGACTTAAGTCTGTAAACCTTCATCCATTTAGCCACACAACATCAATCTCACAACAATAATACTCGACGGGACACCTTGTTGGGACAATTTTTGTTGAATTTGATCTTTTCTGGGTTTTTTTTGTCTTGTTTGTTGTGTCAGTCACCAGTTTGTCACGCTATTGCACCAATACAAAATAAATAAAAAAGTATAGAGAATACATTTAGTCAAAGTAACAATTTATTTTGCAAAAGACTTCTCTTAAAAGTCTCCCTAATCATAGTTTGTTTTTTTAAATGTATGAACCAAATGTAAAGGCAGGGTTGGTAATTTCCTCCAGATACAGTTTTTTAAGATTTTGGTTGAAATTGACTTTAGTTCCTGACAGAAATTAATAACTCATTGAAAATCCGTCACCTGTAGCAGCTGTAAGCGTGTAAAAACTTCGACCAATGTCTGCCACGAGGTACCAATCTGATGAACCAATCACGCCTCCGTTTCTCCCTGCTCGTTCTCTTCTCCTCGCGTGCACTAGCTCTCCCTCAAAGCGCGTCACCGATGACAGAGTTTATACTGTGAGTTTGTCGTTTGCCGTTGTGAGTAGCAAAATAGCCGCGTTTTTTTTTTTTACATAGGCTATCATGATAAAGTTTAGTGTTTACTTACCGCTGAATGAGACATGAGACGACGTAGTTTCTACACAATGCAAGCGTTAAGCTGAGGTCCACTTCTGGAGCAGCAGCTTGCATGTAAGTGAGGGGCTAACACTGCCTTGAACTTCTCTCTTAAGACCTCCTAAAGAATGTAATAACATGTGTTGCTCTTGTCCTGACCCTGTGGAGATGCTTGTACCAGCACAGATTCTGATTCCTTTACTCGTACTTTTTCAACAAACATTCATATAGCTCTCTTGTAAAGTTCAATCTGATGAATTCATTGTTTCATTGAGTCTCCAATGTAAGAATGCCTTGATGAAATGAAAATATCACGCCCTAAGTTTAAGTTGTTGACACAGATATAATAAAAGCTTTAATGCAGTTTTTTATTTTAGAGGCTCTCTGGTGGCTAAGAGGCTGCAGAGTGTCATTATGGCTTTGGAGGCATTCTCCCAAGATAACGTATCTCTTCAGGCTAACGTGAGCTTTAAAAAGGAAAATCAACTTATTGAGCCAAGTGAGACATGTGGTTAGGTGTTACCAGATAGCAACCCTTAATGTACTGAAATGTTTCCACCATCTGTTTTATTTTGAAAATTACAACATTCTGCCTTTGAATCCTCCAAAATACTCTTGGACAGCAGAAGGCTTTGCTGTTACCCTTCTGCTCTCACTCACTAAACTGTAGTGCATTTTCCCTTTAAAGCCACTTGGGCGGATTTTGCTGTGTTTTTATTTGTGTGTTTGGATTTCAAGTCTGCACACACATCAGGCATGCATCACTCGGAGTCCACTCCCTTACTCTGCGTTCTTTCACTTTTGAGTAAAAGATGGAGAGCAAGCAAAAATTGCTTCATGAATAAATGATGTTTGCGGTTTGGTTCAACACTTCAGCCCCGTGGTGGAAGTCTTATTGGACTGTGTGATCCCCTCGTACTCTGCAATCTGTCAATCAGTCGATCAGGAACTCTGATGGCAGCAGACATTCTGTCGCTTCAACAAAAGACAGTTGAATAGTTTTACAGAGTAGACCCTCGCTCCCGCTTTGCCCTCTGAAAGCATCTCTTTGATCGTTTCCTTGAGAGATAACAGGAAAGGCTTGGATTATTAATATTCTTTCTCAATATCCTTTTCTGCACTTGCATGATACACTGTAGGCTTTCTATTAAGCCATGTAAAGGTGTGAGTTCTCCTCTACTCACTGAGTCATTTCATCATGATTGGTGCCATGTATGAGCCTGGGCTGTTGATTGAGTGGATACCACCGTGTAGGTGTGTGTAGATTGAGAGCAGCAGGGGGTTTAAAAAGAAAATGACATAATGAGGCAGCTGTTGATGAGAGAGGCGGCTCTTGGTTCAAATCTCTTGTTTGCAGTGTGTGTGCAGGAAGTCGGCCGTAAGGAGGAAGCGTTGCTGTATTTATTGCTCTACAAATCAGCTGCATTGTTGCCGTTGAAGGAAAAGAAACACAGTATACTTGTTAACAGGGGGCGAATCAGGGAAATGTGATTGGGGGAGGATTTATTTTTTTACAAGTGTTTTTGTAAACTGAAATGAAAGTTGGGAAAAGAGAGCAAAGTTCAAATGCAGGAGAAAGTGACAAACAACAATCAAGAGAGATCTGATGTAAGTCCTTTATTTCTTTTTTACGGATACTGCATTTTAAATACAGAATCTTTCAGCGCTTGAACAGATTCTGCTAAACGAATTGTAGATATTGGTATCAGATGTTTTCTGGTTTCTGATCACATTAGTAGGTTAGTCCAATAGCATTTCAATCAGCAATGGCTTTAGGCAGGAAAACAGTCTGTAAAGAAAGCAGAAGGGGGCAAAATGAGATTGGCCTTAATGCTATCTCAAAACCCCTCAGTGTTCTTCTAAGAATCAGAGGCGCTGCTTTCAACAAGCCAGAAGGGGGCCCTCCGAGGTCTGACAAACTTTAAGCACACAACTGGCTCATAATGTGCAATGACTGTAGGAAACCTCCATCTGACAGCACGCACGCTAGTTGTGCTGCAGTGATTCATTGGGCCTCATTCACCAAGCATTGACTAACACATTTCCGCAGTATACCTGCACTTCAGAACTCCTAAAGTTTCTTCTCTGTGAGGAGTCCAGTGCTCCACCGAGCATCCCCACAACCTTTTTTTTTGCTACCAGCATGTGTTTGTGTGTCTGCATGGCCCTGCACTCATGCCCTTTTAAGGGCATTAGTGGGCGGCTACCTATGCTAATTTTGAACAACAAGCATGCGCTTTCAACTTATGAACACGAGGAGATAAGAACACAGATGCCAACAATTCAGTCATTTAAGAGCAGGTCGGTGTTTTCAAGGGTTTTCAAGTCGCTAGAAAATACCATTTTACCAATTAAATCCATAATCAACACAAAAGTGCTCACACATTTTTGGGTGTGCCACACACACAGCACATGACATACAGTATATACATCTTCCTCTTAGCTCAACTCTGCTTAGCTACAATATTATTGCAGCTCCTTGAGACAGTCTCCGTCTTTAGCAGCCTCCTTATCATCCTCATTGTCCTCCATGTTTGACAAAACAATGTCCTCCACCTCGTTTTCTAGCAACATTTTGGTACTGGAATAAGCCATCTGTGATTGTCGCAAAAGACTGCCTCAACTCTCCTGGGTTTCTTAGTGTCTCAAATGCAGAGCAGACCATAACACGGTATTCAGCTTAAGCACACTAGAACTCACATTTTTTACACTCAAATTATTTTTAGATTTTGAATACAGACATTCGTCATTTTTAGTTTTCTAATCCCTCATGGTCTTTTAAGACCTCGAGGTCTTGACATTGAAAAAAGCTGATTTATTTTTTTAACAATACCAATTAACGTTAATGTTACCTTCAGTTAATAATTAACTGATCAACTACTCCTGAAGTGAACATCTAACGGTCAACAAAGTTACATCTTTGATTAAACTTTGCCCCCCCCTGTATACGGCCTCATACATGTATTGATTTTGCTGAAGTCACTGGCTTCTTGTTAAAACTTGTCATAAAAAAGACAGGAAAAAACAGGCGTTCAGGGACTGATTTAGTGTAGAAATGTGGGTTGAGAAGTGTCAGACAGTGAATTTTCTGACCCAAACTCACTAGAGAGCTGATTATACGGCAGGTGAAAAAATCCACATCATTCCCAGGGGCCGAGTCTCATACCGTCCTCTCTCTGAATAAAATGAAAGATTTATCACAGGCCGGGGTCATTGGTACCAGAGCAAAATCTGAACGAGTCTCTTGTTTTTTTTGTTTTTTTTATATAATTGTTTTTGCTGTTGTTTTTTCTCTTTGGTATTGGTATTGGGCAGACAAGGCCAAAGATTTAATAGACCTCTCAAGTGTCTCCAGAGGGGGAGGAAGAGGAGATGAGACAGGTGGGAGAAGGAGATAAGAGGAGAAGAAGAGAAGAACGAAGGCTGGTGAACGTCAGTGAAGGGAGATTAAGGATGGAAAGGGCATCAGACATCTTGGGATTGGAGGGGTGAGAGGTCAGCTCATGAAAAAAAATGAAATAAGACAGCAACTGTATTTTAATTAGACAGCCAGTAAGGAAATGGCTTATACAAGCTGATCTCACAAATAGAGATTTTAGAGCTTTTTTGGCGAATAACTTATCATTATTCTCATTGTGGATTGATGTGTTGATTATTTTCTTGATGAAAAGAGAAGAGTCAGAATACAGATGAACGGAAACATGTATATCAGAGTTTTGAAGAGCCCAAGATAGTGTCCTTTGTTGTCCTCTGTGGTCATCAACCCCACAATATTAAACACACAGTAAGAACATCCTGCTGCCAGGTGGCTCTCAATCAAAACCATAACAAAGGATGACATTGAGAGTCTCTCCCGCTACTGCCTCCCCACTCCTGATGAAAACGAACTCTGAGTTGACTGTAGTCAAGACGAACGGATGAAAACGACCTGAGGAAGAAAATATGTTGACTGACGATGTATCCAAGAATAAGTGACATGATGTTTTTATCACAGTAGCACATACAGCACAGTTTGGCATCTTTCCATAGCAGCTCCAGCGTCTTTATGTTGCGGTCTTTGACGTAACATCCAGTGTTTCCACGACAATGATAAACAAATTGTATGCGTCATGGTGGCCGCTGCAACAAGACACTTCCCCTTACAACTCTAAGATTAAGGATTTCTCTTGTTCTGATAATATATACACACACATATATATATTTATCATAGGTTTGGCTATTTAAAAAAAAAAATATTTAGATAATTTAGTGTATCTTAACAGTCGAAGGCTAGAGAAGAAACATGAAAATATTTATGTTAAAGAAGCCAGAATCTAGTTTTTACCTTGTTGAATCTAAATGGTCAGATGTGGCTCAGTGGTAGAGTTGTTGTCAGAAGACTTGAAAAGCGCTATTCAAGCTCAAGTCCATTTACTATTTACTAATTCAATCAGTCTTTAGCATAGTTGTCAATCAGTTAGGTAGTTTTACATGAGTCACAGTTGAAGTTGTTATTAACCTTTACATTAAAAAAACATTAAAAGGACATACTGCATGTTCTGCTGTTTATGCAAATCATGTTCAAATTTAAACACTCTTCTTTCATTTGTTGGAAATGTTTTATTTTCAAAGGAGTGGATGATATGTCATTAAAAATCCAACAAAGACCATCCTTGTTTTATTATGCATATTACTCCATGCATTTTTAAACACATGGGCCAGAATAAAGACAGATGATGGAGCAGAGGAACAGCCTGAGGCAGCAGTGAGGGCTGATGAATGAAAATGGTCCGTTGGCCTTCATGTCAGGTCTTTTTTTAAGGAGCAACGGTCAAAATGTAAAGACACAAAAGACTTCAGAGCATCAGAGGCTGACCTAGATGAGTGGTTAAGCCAATTATCGGCAATACGACTGATATATTGATCACTTTTATGTCGGCTTTTTTTTTTTTAATGAGAAGCTGAGAATGACCTGCATGATTGACTGTCTGTTTCATCATGCATGTTAGTATATCGTGTCATTCCTGCAGTTTTATTAAGAAAATTCATGAAATATAACCTTTGTTCTCGTGACCACGTTTACCTGCTACATTTGAAATCTTCCTTCAGGATTTTCTTGGAGATTTTTGGCTGTTTAGCTCCAAACCAAGCAGCAACCTCTGCTGTGAAACATGAAGCCAGTGCAGAAGTGTAAAAAAAAAACTGCAGTTCCTCGACTGTCCACTTGAGACTGGCTCCAAAAGACCTGGAAGTCCCACACACACCCCATATGATTTTATGAAGGAGAAGAGTTAGCATAATTAGGTTGACTTAAAGTTTGGTTTTCATAGCATTTTCAACAT
This sequence comes from Labrus bergylta, assembly GCF_963930695.1. NCBI lineage: Eukaryota > Metazoa > Chordata > Actinopteri > Labriformes > Labridae > Labrus > Labrus bergylta. The sequence continues at coordinate 19,876,204 of NC_089202.1, forward strand.
GGCGACTATCATCGATGGGCTTCCAAAGTATTCTTCAAAACCAAATGGGTGATGTCACTGAGGGTGGTTTCACACAAGGGACCCGGGCCTGGTCCTAATACGCTTGACCCCAAAGTCTGGTACAATTGATCAGTGTGAACACAAACGTACTGTACGCTTGAAGAGGTGGTCTTGGGAACGATTCGTGTGTACTCAAGTATGGTTCGCTGGTGATGTGAATGCATCTGTGCTCAAACAAGGAAGTGGACCGCTATATGACGTAGTTGGAAACGGCTGGTGTTGCTTCAGAAACCCGTCGTATCCGTGCAGCACTGGCCCGTTTCATCCTCTGAGCTGTACGGTAGATGTGGATGTAGAAAGAGGGTCGTTGTTGGGGTCTCAAAAATTACGAAAAATACCCAAAGCAGGCAGGATGGACTCAGCCCGTCGGTGGTTGCCATGGTTTCTTCTTTCTGCTCTTTGGCGGATTTACAAACCAACCTGCTGTAACGGAATTAGCACATACTGAAGTGTACTCGGGCACAGAACAATGTTGCTAATGTGAACACAGACAAGCAGGGGGAGAGGGGAGGGGGGAGAAATCGTGCTCGAAACAATTGTGCCAAATGTGAGACTCCGTCCATGTTTGCTACAATCTATACTCCAAACACAATCAGAGTTTTCTCTCGTCATAATTATTTTATCCCAGAGAATTGTAAACTGAGGTTCTCATGAGCTACAGAGCCAAAGGAGCCGCATAGATTACTTCTTTAATCATAGTGCAACCCCATGCAAAACAATAAAATGTATATGCAAGGTATCAAGAGCTTCATGACAAAGATAAAGAGGATACATTCAAATAGAAAATTAAAAAGAAATCACTAAAACAGACATCAGCAAGAGAAAATGTAACACAGGCACAAAAAAATCATTTACAATAAACAATGAAATACAAACAAGAGTAAAACAAGTGACAACAGGAAGCAGAGAATGTAAAACCCTCTTTAAACCACAATAAAAACCCAAATTCAAACCATCAAAAGGTACCAGAAGTGAAAAGGAAAATGCTTACAATTATTTGCCAGGTTTTCATGGCCTGCGTGTTTGATCCTGTTAGATTTTGATTTCGGTAATCTGTAGCTCAAAATCACTTCAAAGGGGACATATTATAAAAAATCCACTTTCACAGTGTTTTTGAACATATATTTGGGTAACTTGAGTGTCTACCGACCTACAACATGTGAAATAAACCCATCCAGTGCATTTAAAGAGACACACACACCAAAATGGAGCGTTCTCAGAGAGCTGGTTTATACAGGGTCACAAACTCCTCTGGTGCTTGATTCATGTTATATTTTGACCAAAGCACAACACAAATGTTTCATGTAGACCACAGGGGGACTGTTTGAAAAGGTGGAAAATGGGGATAATATGTCCTCTTTTTAAGATATCACAGGCCTTAGATGTTGCTCTCTTAAAGATTTACATTTATCTTGGTCAAAATTAAAGGAGCAATATGGAACTTTGACAACTAGAGTTTAAAATGGGTACTGCAGTCCTCCTAGAGTTGATTTGCATGCGGGTTGCCATGTCGGAGGCTTCACTTTATCTCCTTTATGTCTTCATCTCCAATATTTATCCTAGTTTTACCACGACTCTGCTCGTGGAGCTTATTAGAAAAGTGCAGAGGCTTTCTAGGTCGGGTACAATCAGTTATATCTGAACCAGTTCTCTTCCATCACTGCAACACCTGTTGGTTTGACGTTTGCAAATCGAGGGGCATCCAAAATGGCCGTGTGGGGTTGCCTTAAAACTGACGACCTTCTCTGGACAAATCTAGACCGTTCTAGACTGGAATTAAAACTTAGGAGGAGGACATACTGTCTGCTGCATTTTTGTCAGAGAAGCCAGCACTTCAACATAGCATGTTTCCTTAATGTCTGATGATATAGTAGAGTAATTTTATGATTCAATTCAGTAGATATGTTACATATAGCACCTTTAATGAGATGCTTCCTGTGACAGACTCTACCATGGAGATGTAGAAAAGAGAGCCATTATTTGAGTTACCGGAGAAAGTGAAACTCAATCTTACAAGCATAAAAACATAACAGTAACCCGCTGCCAGTCGCTATTAGTACGGCGTCTCACAAAACTTTGACAAATGAGCTCATAGGAAGATAAATAACTTTGGTCACGCCTTTGTACCAATAACTGTACATTGTCTGTAAAGCTGTTCATCAACCTCCATGTAATTATTGATAGCAGTTGTGGAGCTTGGATCCAATTTAGTGAAGTAACACTTTTAATTTACAAAGTTTCCTGCTGCCGTCCTCTGACTTTCCACCACATTACCTCCCTAAAAAATTATAATAGACTTCATGCTCACACATATTTGAAGCAGAGTTTTCAAAATTGTTAATGCTGTTCGGCTTTCATCTTCTAAAAATATGTCCCCAAAAGAAATCTGCAGACTCAGTCAAACAACCCCTTAAATGCAATACTCAGTCCCAGCATGTCCCTACAGCGATGTGATTTCATGAAGTATGACCTTGAGAACGCCATCTTAGATAATCAAATAACATCTGTAGTCCTGACCTCAGGGGAACCAGCCTCTCTACTTGTGTGTATGTATATGTGAACACAGTCAAGCAGCTTGACTTTGGTAACCCATGTGTGAAATTAAATTGGCCTCGTAGAGCAAGGGTCATTGCGCCGTGTTTTGAACAGAATCCAATATACTGATGTCACTGATGACCTTCCTCTTAACAATCGTAAAATATGTAGAATCTTATGACAATGTTTACATTAAATATCAAAATTAAGTAGCTGAGAGAACTCCCATGATTCCCCGTTAGCCTGGTGGCCGAATCTACATATTGTATCTTTAAGTTTCAAATTACTGCTGCTATTTAATATTTAAATTTAAAGTATCCTGTTATAGGCTTGAAATTCGTTATATTAATTGTTGCCAGGCCATTAACAGCATGATGGCAACACAGCCTTTATCACAGTGTGGGATTTTTCATTAGAAAGCCCTTTTTATGGGACAGTATCAGTAAATAGCTTAGACTTACTGTACCACTTTGTCCAAACAGTTTGACTCAGTGGTTAAGTTCCTCACTTGAGCTTTAAATAAAAATAGGTACATTTTTTAGGGATTTCAAACGACTTAAAGATGTCCTCAGATATAGAACTTTATATTTGCATCAAGTCATCAATAATGACTCTCATTGCTCGTCAGTATGAGACTGTGATGGTTTTCTGTCTCCATGTGTTAGACCTTTGATTGAACTGCAACCTGTCCTGACTCTAACCCACCCCTTGTCCGTTGTCCCCCAGGATCCGCATCTCCCATTGCTACCCAACCCATGACCCTCTAAGGGGTCATGGGTTGGGATGGGTTGGGTTGGGTTTTATTTTTAAAACTCCCCCCCCCCCCCCCCCCACACACACACACACACAAAGAGACATATTTTTTATCCCGTCTCTATCTAGACTTTTACCTGCCAGCCCCCAGAGTAAAATGTACATGTGAGCTCGGGTGAGCCGATGTGTAAACACAGAAGAAAATATTCAGGGAAATTCACAGCGAGCAGGCAATGATAATGTCGTTTTTAGCGATGAATGACTGGTTAACAACCGGTGCATGTGAGTGCACATAATGAGGCAGCTCATCCACTGGTTGTTTCACACGCCCAGTTACACTTAACAAGGACATAGAGGCCCCAAAAAAGTCTGTCATCACATTATCAGATTCTGCCGCTTCATTTGCTTTCTTTGATTTCCAGAACGTCCAGTCCACGTGTGAATAAACAGCTAGTGATGGACCATATACTCGGTCAGAGACAGGACTTATTGAGCTGTGTTGATGCAGGCTGCTGGTAGTTTTTGTTGCACTTGGAGCACATTTTCTTTCTATGTTGACTTTTTAGATACATATTTTTCATACCCATGCTACTCAGTCGGGGTGCAGCTAGAGCAGGAACAGACAGCTTTACAAGATCAAAGTAACCCAGTGCACAGCAGGATTGTTCAGATTGACTTTAACGTTTAAATGCATTGAACTTTAAAGTAAATCTGAACAATCCTGGTTATTAAATGCTATTTTTACACATCTGTGTATGCATATATTTTATGCCATTCTTGCATAAGGCAGTGCACCAATTGGTCGGAAAAAAAAAGAAGCTTAACACACCCCTGCAGCTGATGAATGTGTATCTGAGTGTCAAACTGTGCACATGCATCATTCTGAGCACTGAAGGTTAAATATGGAAGCAAAGTAATAAGAACAGGAAGGCATGTGTCAGTGCAGGGAGCTTAAAGGCCAGAGTGATATCACATTCATGGTACAGAGAAGACAAAGTTGATCATTAATGTCAGACTTCACTGTAAGTTATGGCTTAACGCTGATACATTCACTGATCTGGTTTTGAAAGATCAATACCCCTGAGTCAGCATTCCCTGCAGTGTGTCTTTTTGTTATTTTGCCCTCGACCAAAAATCATGTCTTCAACAAGATTTGTTTTTAAAGTACGGTAATTTCAATTGTTAAAACTAACAAAAGCAGCAGCAGCAGCTTTTCATAGTGTGTTTGCATTGACTGCAGTGATTTGTGACAGTAGATTAAAAACCCTGAAAAACACCAAGGACATCGTCAAGAAAAACACAAGATGTTTTTTTCTGAATTTTTGACTTTCAAAAAACTAAACTGTGCACAGCTTTTGTCTTATTCTGCTCCTTTAATTATTTTCCTTTTTTTTAGTGTGTGTACCCTATAAACACAAGGTGTATTCTGCAGCTGGAGATTATTTTCTTTGTTTGACTTATAAACAGATTTTTTTTCTGTCAAAAATGTGATGCCTTTCCTCGCAGTTTGTTTCATTTGGAGACGAGATTGAGTTCAATTGAGGAAAAGACATGTACGGCTCAGGCCAGACCTCGACCCATTACTGACTGAACACTCGATCTTCTCCTCTGCTGATTACTTCAACCACAGCCGCTCTGTAGAAGCACAACACTGCACTCTGTTATAGGCTAACGGCTCTTTCCTGGTGTGGCACTCCGTCTCTTTTTGACATCTTTGAACTTCTCTATGATGGAAACGGAGATTCGGAGATTGTCTGATCAAGTTCAACTTCACAAACATGGCTGAAAGAAAGCAGTCTAGGTTCTGGGGGAAAGGTTGATAATTTGTGTATTATCATCTGTCAAGAAGATTTTATTTTTCAATTGGCCCGTTTTTGTTTGTCTGCCTTTATGTTATAAGACTTTGTCATTTCCAAAAACGTTTTGAGTTATTGTTTTAATTAAATTGGTAGAAACTTCTTCTAATTCAAATGACTCCTTTAAAGACTGCAGCTTACTTCAATAGTAGTTAAATGGTAAATGGACTTGAACTTGTATTGAGCATTTAGTCTTCTGACTTCTCAAAGCGCTTTTACACCGCAGGTCACACCAACCCAATCACACCCATGCACACTAATGGTGGAGGCTGCTTTGTAAAGTGTCCATCAAAAGTAACTAATTCCATTAATGCACATTCATACGCCGCCAACTTGGGGTAAAGTGTCTTGCCCAAGGAAGGACATATCGGACATGTGGCTGTAGGAGCTGGGGATTGAACCCTTCCAGTTGCGAGACGACCAACTCCCCCAACTGAGCCACAGCCGGTGCTGCTTTATGTGTTTCTAACTATTAGTTATTTAAAGACGTCTTCTAAAAATGTCCCAAAATACAAAATCTTGCCCACCCCAGACGTCTCAACAAAAAGAAATCAAGCTCGACAATAAATCAATTATAAAATGGTTTGATGATTATTATCATCTCTAATCAGGTCTCTTGCAGATTGGCATAATTCACTGATTGATATAGCAAGATAGGAAACATTTGATATTTTCATGTCAAATTTCTAATATGTTGTTGTGTACCCTCCGACTAGGATTCATGTTAACTTTGTGTTTAATTATAAACTCTTTAATAATGCACCTTTAGCAGAGCTTTTTCCTGCTCTGCATTCAAATGATTTTTTAAGCAGAAACATGAGGCTCCGAACCATGCACCTCTGCTAAATCACATGTGAAAGGTTAAATTGGGATTCTTCAGTTGAGCACTGGCCACGCTCCTCACTCCTGCACACTGATGCCCCTCGTAGCGATGAGATTGACCTCTACCGTAGTAATGTTGTCTGTGTTGTCACATCAGTACAACTGTTTGAAAACTATAAACGTGCCTCACTGGAGGATGTTCGTCCAGGAGTGTGATGTCGGTGGGTGGGATTGAACATTGATATATTTGGCTCCAGTGACGCTGGATATGTGTTGATTAGTGAAATATATCAGAGGTCAGGGTTGGGGAAAAAGACACTGCAAGTAAATGAGACACCTGATGGTGGTGTTAGATTGTGTTAAAATCTCACTGAATTTATTCATGACTTTTGGACTGACAGGAAAGTTTAACCGCAGAGATAAAGTAAGTCAAAAGTCTGTTTTAACTCCCTAACGCTGATAAATATTTAATGCAGCTTTTTGCATGCTCTCACACACGCCTGGCTGTTGGAGTGAATCAGAACAGAGTGACAGGAGGTAAGAGATATATCCTAATCACGCTCCTCTCTGCAGGAAAAAGACGTTAGTAGCAGGTAGTTAGTAGCAAGACGAGTCAAAGCAGAAGATATCCTAGATTCTTTGAAATATAACGTTTTCTCTGCAGTGTATCCCGTGTGTCTCCTTCTCTCATTGCGTCTTTATTTGAGAGTGAAAATATTTACACATGTGCTGCATTGCAAATGAATCCATCTTTCTTTACTTGTGATCTTATAAAGTTCTGCACATGTTTGTTTTGGATCAGGTTTTAGCTCTTGAATTTCAAACTTGAAAAGAAAAATGACGGCAACAGTTCCCCCTCGGAATAACTGCAGAAAAATGTTTTTAAATACGTTTAAAATACTTCTCTTGAACTCTGTCTCATGAGTTTCAAACACCCCCCCCCGCACTCTTCACACGTCAAATGTCAAACGTACTTGTAGTTTGCTCCCTCATGCAGAACAGACCTGACAGAACAGACAGTTTTCAATGGAATCAAAGTGTTTCAATGGTGAAGAAAAGAAATGAAACACTAAAGTGAAACAGCTCCTGCAGGATAATCCCACTCTCAACGGACCTTGTGTATGTTCAGTCATTTCCCCCCCCACAATGTGGATAAATTCACTCGTGTCGGTCTTAATTCCCCATGCATGAATCCATCGAGTCAATGAACAGGTGTAGGTGACAGTCTGCACATGTTCCAGCTTCTGTTTTTCCGCTTTCCAGTGTTGCAGAGGGCTGCTCTATCCTCAGCTCTCCCTCTACAAATTAAAATAAAGCAGTTATTCAGCAGGAATAGTCACATATGAGCTGCTGATAAGAGGTTAAACAGAGTTCAACTTTAATTTTCCAAAGGGACAGGAGTCACTGAATAATAAATGCAAACTGGAGCACCAATGAATAAAAAAAAAGTAGTAATTATAAAGATTCAGGAGGAATACGTGTTCAAGGCTTTGTTCTGCCTGCAGGTTTAACTTTGAGTTGGACACTTTGGAAAAGTTTACAAAACCTCTGTGAATTGAACGTTTGTTGCAGTTTGAAGGTGTTTTTTTTTTAAGTTTAAAATATTGTTTTCTTGTTTGTTTTTGGTCTGAAAAGGGGAAAGTTTTTCGGTGCAGTACTATTTGTGACCACTGATACGATTGGCAGCAAGACAGAATGGTTTGTGGCTTCTTCTCAATGATTTCATGTTTGTGATAGGCGCTCACAGGCACCATAACCTAAGACCTGATCGATGCACTGCTGTTTTATGTTTACTCCATGTTTGATGATCCACTGTGGTCACGTTCCTCTCAGATTTGTTTGACGGTTTATTAAAGACTGTCACACTTTACCTTAAAGTGCTTAGGCTGACTTTCGCATAAACCCCAAACAAACCATTTCCAAAATCAACAGGCCTTTATTGTGAAATCAAATCAGAGGGGGATAAAACAAATTCATCAAACAAAGAACTGAGGTGAAACAAATGACCATTGCTGCCTTGGTTAAAGACTGTTCCCTTGGTATCCTCCACAGTGTCCCACTCACAAACCTGCCTTAAGTGGTTAGAAGACAATAAAATCACTCTAAAAGTGCAGAGCATTTACAATGTCGCAGATAAACCTGGACAGAAACCCCATCAAAATGGTAAATCCTTCCCAAATGGATAGCTGATTGTGGTCGAGTTTTCTGTCTCTGCAGGTGAAGATTACTCCGAGGCCCCCCCAAGGTCCAGTTTAGAGTCACAGACTTCTCTATTGGCAGAGTAACCTTTCACGTGGCTGTTATTCACTTGATTTGGAGAATGCATTAAGACCAGTACTTTCCGCCTCTTACACTCTCACTATGGGCTCTTTGCTGATATCAACCAGAGCCCACTCAAACGTGATTGGTGTCTGAGACTCGGGCAAAAAAATGGAAGCTACTAAATTATAGAAATCATTCTCTGAAAGACTTGTATTTAAAGGTTGCATATTGTATTGAAAATGTTCTGTTAGAAAAAGATTTGCAAAGGCTTTTTCATGGAATGGTTTGTGTTTGACTTCGTTTAAACAAGACATGCTACATCATTGTCAACGTCACCTGTTGCCAAAAGCATCTCCAGAAAGTCAGACTATCGAGGACTTGTCGAGACTTTCTTGTCTGGGCCTGCCCAACTGGGGTGATGACTTACGCGGGGTTGTATTAAATATGTGTGCGTACTTACGTGTGCGTATGTGTGCGACCCTTTCTTTGCTCTAATCATATCTACTTTAACTTGTAACAGATAAGTATCATTTTCATTTTATAAAATTTTATAAATTAAAAATAAGAGATTCTAAGAACACATCACACTTTCAGGCACATTCACATTCATTAACATTCTGCTGGGGTACAGATACAGATTATACAATCATTGTTTCGCAGTGTTAAGTGCAGTTACAGCTCTCGGGTAGAAACTGTTTTTCAGTCTGTTTGTCCGGGTTTTGATTGTCCTGAAACGCCTGCCTGAGGGCAGCAGTTCAAAAAAAGAATGTTCGGGGGGGAGATGGGTCTTTCTTACTAAATCATCAGACGTTAAAAAAACATGATCTTGAAGTGCTGGCTTCTCACAGTGCAGCAGACAGTATGTCCTGAATGGTCTGTATGTGATTTGACCAGAGAAGACATTAGGCGGTTTGAAGGCACCCCCATGATGCCGTTTTGGATAAACCAACAGGTGTTGCAGCGATGAAAGCGGGCAAGCCACCTTGTACAGATAGAACTGATTCTTCCCGATCTAAAAAGCCTCTTCATTTTTCTAATAAAGTCTGCGACCAGAAACATTGTAAAACTAGGATAAATATTGGAGATGCTTTTGAAAAATGGAGAGAGGTTAGAACGCAGAAAGGTTTCAAGGTTCCTGCATGCGCATCGGCTGTAGGGAGAAGGGGGCGGCGGGAGACAGCTCTTTTCAATGTTTTGAATTTGGACTGCAGTACCAATTTTAAACTCTAGGTGTCAGAATTACAATATTGCTCCTTTGAAGAGTAACACAGCAGAGTGTCAACATTTAAAACTTCATGAACTTAATTCTTTAAGGACTCAAATAAAGAGTTTGTCCGAAGTCACAACTTAAAGAACTATCAAGTGCCACTTTGAAATGCAAAGGAGCTAGCGACCCGTTTCAACTCAGCACTAATAGATGATTTTAACACAAGACCTGCTTCTGACAGAGAAAATAGCCAATCATAGTGTGGGTTGGCCAATCAGATGTCAAGGGTGGCCCTGGATCCACTCCTACAGAAAAGGTGTTGAAAGAAAACCCCAGATAAAATAAAGCAACTTGTTTCTCCTGTCAACAGTTGAAAAACGTCACAAAGGAGAAAGTTTCAAATAGCTGAATTGATTTGACTTGTACAAAGTGTCAGAGCACAACGTTTCCCATCCATGACTTTGAGTGACCACCTTTAGGTTGACCCGTCAGAACACCAGAGGCCAAAAAGAAATCTAAAGAACATTTATCTCGGTGTCGGACCTTGACTGTGTGTCCTTAGTTGTGTATTGGCGAGGTGTGGTGTTGTTTGAAGGCAGGTCCTGTGTGTTGTTTTGCCAAGGAGAGACCAAAGACAAAATTCCCTGTCCTCATAGAGCCACAATAACAGTTTCTTTTTCAGCTTTATTCTCCTCTGTTGTCAAACTGATGCTACTTTTTGTCCAGTCTCTCTTGAATTGGTTGTAAAGCAGATTTAAGCGTCCATTTGTCTTCATCTTTTCTCTTCATGTCCTCAATTGTCAGGCCGACCATGTCCACCGAAGCGAGATCATGACTGTACTCAACGAGTCGGAGACCTCCCCTTCCTCCCTCCCCTTCTCCTCCCTCCAGCACAATCTCTCCCTCCTCGTCACCCATGACCCTTCTTACTCCCCCATATCCTTCCCGACCTCCTCTTCCTCCCTGACCTCCTCTAACTGCACCAGCCCGTCCTCCTCTTCCTCTCCCACCTATAACTTCTACGCCGTGCTCCTGGTGCTCCTCATCTTCTGCGTGGTGTTCGGGAATGTGCTGGTGTGCGTGGCCGTGTCACGGGAGCGCGCCCTGCAGACCACCACCAACTACCTCATCGTGTCGCTGGCCGTGTCCGACCTGCTGCTGGCCACGCTAGTCATGCCCTGGGGCGTCTACCTTGAGGTGTGTGTGTGTGTGTGTCAGCATTTTTCTGCATTCATTCTTTGCTTCACGGTCAGTACACGTCGTTTTTTCTGTATTGTAAGCACAAAAAAACAAACAACTCAGCTTCATACATAACTCAAAATGGTGTGCCTTTTTTTTCCGGAAATTTCTGAAGCATTTATCAAAAAACCCATGACAAATAACCGCAAGCACATCATGTTTTAAAGCGGCAGTCACAGATGACAGATATGAATTATGAAGGCAAGGCAAGTTTATTTATATAGCACATTTCAGCAGCTCAAAGTGCGTCAAACAAGACATCAGAAGCATCAAGACAAAGGAACACAGAAACATTCAAAAAAGAGCATTCAAAAAATCACAAAAGTAAATATTGTCTTTATTTGATGGTTTATTTGATAGGGACAGAAATCCAATGCAGATATCATCATGTTTATAGTGATGTTAATTTGAAACACTCGTCCCTAGAAGATTTAAACAGTTAAAAGGAAAAAGGGTAAAAGTTACAGTGCGGAGTTCAAGTTTAAAATCTTTAACATCTTGAAATACATGTATTAAAACGGTTTAATGACAGGCAGCTGTGATCAGGTGAGTCTTCCACCTGGATTTAAAAGAGCTGAGAGTTTCAGCAGACCTTCAGTTTTCTGAGTTTGTTCCAGATATCCGGAGCGTAGAAACTGAACGCTGCTTCTTCGTGTTTGGTTCTGACTCTGCTCGGGGACAGAGAGCAGGCCTGATCCAGACCACCTGAACTGTCTGGGTGGTTCATAGTTAGTCAGAGAGGTCACTAATGTATTATGGCCCTAAACTTACTGTTCTAATCTTTCTGTCATTTTTAACAAATGTACAGTGTCTTCTGGTTCATGAAAAGCGCTTTATAAATCATATGTATTTTATTACTAACCATTCAGCGCTTTATAAACCAGCAGCAGTATTATAAAAGCTATTCTCTGACAGACAGGGAGCCAGAGTAAAAACCTCAGAACTGGACTGATGTGATCCACTTTTCTTGGTCTTGGCGAGGACTCTAGCAGCAGCGTTCTGGATCAGCAGCAGTTTTCTGACTGATGCTTTAGACAGACCTGTAAAGACACTGTTACAGTATGTGTACAGCTATTTTGCCCTGGATGTTAAACCTATATATGTAATGGAAAACAGGCTGCAAAATATATATTTTTTTCAAATATATAACTCAATAGTTTGTTCACTGATAAATAGTTAATATAACTATAAGGATGAACCAACAAAAACAGCACCTGCTTTAATTATTACTTCATCATTTGAGTTATTAAAAAAAAAAGAAAAAAACACACACACCGGTTATTCTTCCTCAACGAGAGAATTTACTTCTTTTCTTCATCTTATAAAGGGAAAGCAAATAACCCTGAGTGATAGTCTGTTGTTTGAACAAATAAAAAAGCTATTAGTAAACATCTTCTTGGGCTTTTAGAAATGACAATGGACATTTTAAAGTTTTTAAAGTTCAAAAACAAGTACTGTTCTGTCTGTTTATTGTTGAGCTTGTTTGGTACTGTTTTATGAGTATCTATTGTTGAGTTTGTTGAAGGCACGTCTAGGGACGGGCTTTGTAAGTCAGCTTAGGCTATAACTAGCATTAGCGATAGCAATTTCATTTATATAGCACATTTCATTACAGATAAGCTCAATGTGCTTTACACTGAGGTTAAAAACAAAATCAAACACAGCATACAAAAGAAATGTTTCCACAATCATTAATAAGATTCAGAGATCTAATCAATGAAGTCATACACACGACAAAACAAACATCAGTTACCACAAAAGTGATACATACACACACACACATACAAAAAATAACTATTTATATGCTTTGGAGAACAGATTTTGAGGTTTTGAGTTTTGTTTTAAAAGTAGGTAGTGATGGACCTCAGCTCAGCAGGGAGTGTGTGGCCACTGTTCACTCGCTCCCTACGCGTTGTCACTATACAAATAAACACTCAAAATAAAAGTACAGAAAGTTGAATGTGTATCATCACTTTCCTTGATTTGTCTAAACAACAGCAACAAGTTGTAATGTTTCGTGTCTTATTAAACTGTGAAATTCAGAAGCTGGACCTGTCGCAATTTCTGTTATTTGTGCTTGAAAAACAATTATCCAAAAGGTTGCAGATTGATTTATTTTTCTTGCTCATTAGTTGACTAATGAATTGAGTAATTATCACGGCGCTGAAAACAAACATCCCCCTTAAATGTAGAAAGCAGGCAGAAGATTACTCTTTAAACGTGTTTACAGGAATGCAAGGTTATGAAGTTAATTTAACCCTGCAGCGATAACGATGCCGCCTGCTCACATTCTGCCCTGATTTACATCCAGGTTCCTGCATTTTCAAATTCTGTCGCAGCTTTCTACGTAAAAGCCTCCGAAACTGCTAAAAGTGCTGATTTCACAGAGTGTAAGAGGACAACGCTGCTCACTTTGTCTAACAGTTTAAAACTCAAATGTAATCAGTTCTAATTAGCCAATTATCGGGGATGATGGACTCAGAAAATGTGTTTGGCATCTTCAGACTGTTATCAAACATGCTGCTGATTAATTCATACTAAATAGCTGTGATTACTTGTAATAAGTTTGACTAATTGTTTCAGCTCCTGGCTCTACTTCCTCTGACTGGTAATTATACAAACAGTGTCATTGCAGGTCGGAGAAACTCACTGAATAAATGACAACAACCTTGGAGAGTCAAATCAGTAACAATATAACGGGAAATAACAAAACCAAGTCTCACGCCATTAAAAAAAAAAATAATGCCATGGGCAAAAATAACCATTATTTCTTATCTACCCGAAAACCAATTATCTTTTTAAAATTGTGATGAGGGAGATAACATGGTGCTGTTAAATTCTTTGTGGATAAATTGGGTCATTTTAAAAGATATCATGTAAACGGAATTAAATTTAAAGAAAAAGTCGCCCCACTGGTGTTTAAGCCTCGTGAATATTAATGCTGTTCCTCCTGTATTAAGATGAATTACATGGGTATGGTTGTAGAAAGTAAAGTTTGCAAAGTGGAGGAAAAAAGGCGGATGTGTGTGAATGTGCTTTTTTTTTGCAGGTAGTGGGAGAGTGGCGCTTCAGTCTGATCCACTGTGACATCCTGCTCACCCTGGACGTCATGATGTGCACCGCCAGCATCCTCAACCTCTGTGCCATCAGCATCGACAGGTGGATTATCCCTCTGTCTCTTTTACTCGACGTGTTTCTCCTTTCTTGATGCTTCTTCTTGTGGATGTGTCACACACTTGCCTCATCACTCTCTCATTTCTTACACTTTAACTCTCTCTCTCTGAATTTTCTTGAAGGGAGTTGATTATAAATAATTTCACGTTGATTTTTATCCAAAGCCGACATTAAATCAATGCACCATTTCTTTACTTTCTGCATGGCATGATTGATCTTGACTGATGCACTCTGCTTCAACAAAGAGCTGACGCACAAGAGCTGCACAAACACACACAAAAAAAAAGCACATCCACTCAAAACTTTATGGATTGATCCATCACACAGCTGTCAAAGCAGCAGGACAGAAGCTTCACACACTGTCGTCATCTGTTTTTCTTTCAGCAGGTGATGACAGGCCTCCTCTCCATCTTCCACAGTATCCTCTGCAGTCATTAAGTCACTTGTTCTTTATGGATGAAGGAGACCAGGATTTGTCCGTCCACCTCTCGCCCTCTTCATGGGTCCAGGGGGAGGTGACCAGACACAGAGCGGGCAGAACGCCTGCAGCTTTGTCCTCATAGCTCAGACAAAGTGACACATCGAGGCTGCGGCAGTTTAAACTTGTGTAATTAGGCGCAGTAAATTTAAGGATAAAGTCTTAATTGCTTTGTCAAAGAATTGTACGACTTTAAATACCCTGCAGCAGGAAAACTGTCTCGGCTCCATGCCTTTAACAGGTTTAAAATAAAACAGTGACTGCAAGGTCAAAGTGCTGACAACTTTCATTTGGGATACTTAATCCTGATCAGAAGAACGGTGAAGGCGCCAAAAACATTTCAAACACCAACATCCAATTTTAAATGTGAGGACATAATTTGATAAATTAGCATAATCCCTGATAAAGTTATCATCTTTAATGTGTCTGCTGTATAATTACTTGTGATTTCAGGCCATGATAAGGGCTAGGTTGTACAAAATAGAGTTAATTTATAACTAGATTTGGCAACTTTTAAGAGCCCTTTAATTACTTATTTTCCTTTAAAAAACAAAAACAACAACCTTGCATCAATCAAGAACTCACACGGCATTGGCTCTTGTCATTGACTTTGCTCACCGAAGGGACGAGACCATTCGCACGTTCAGCCAACCAATCATCAGCCAGACAGACAGACAGAGCTGTGAAATGTCTGTCAGTGTCTGTACTCAATGACCCAAGTGATTCCCAGTCCCGTTGCTTTGCTGTTTTACGGGTCTTTTAAAAAGTCTAGATAAGTTGTATTTCCTCTTTGACTACACCAGAGTTAATAAAATAAAAGTTCTACTTCCTCTTTATTCACCACTTTTCAGACCTTTAGTTCCTACCACGGCAAACGGAGGTGTTTAGATTCATACTGATCAATCAGTCAATCAATCATTATTTACATATATATCGCTCTTGAGATGCTTTACAAAAGCGCATAAGGGATAATATGCATAAAGGATTTCTTCTTTGTATTCCTCTCGTTCCTGTTGTCCACACTGCCTTGCCGCTGAGGTGGAGGTCGGAGCAGGCCGTGCATGAATGAGGATGGTGGTGGATGTGAGATGACGCAGTCCGATGGTTAAAAATAATAATAATTATAATAATAATAATATATAATAATAATATTATAATAATAATAATAATAATAATAATAATAATAATAAATAATAATGGTTAATAATAATAATAATTATTATTATTATTAATAATAATAATAATAATAATAATAATAATAATGATGAAGGTGATGAAGGAGTGAGATAATTGAGCTAACCCTTAGGTGTTAAGCTTTATGGTTATCATTACATCTCTGATCAGTAAATTTGCATGTGAGCCTGGATAATAGAAGCACGCTGAAGAAGACTGCTCACACTCACACCTGCGCTCTTAATTTAGAACTGTGATTGGTTTTGACTCAGTGCTCTGCGGGTGTTTTGTCCCCTCAAGGCAGTGAAACTGGATCCGACAGCTTCCGTCTGTTTGAGAGGGCACTGGAAGTTTGTGCTCTGAATTAAGTGCCTGTGTTTTACTTTGAAATATGTGCAAACATGGCAGCGGGATAAAGACAGAGGCTGCATTAACATGTGTGTTGTCTGTGTTGACGTCAGGGATCAAACTCAGGCACTAGAAGTATGAGAGTCATGCTGATGTATGTTCTGTCTGCTTCGTGTTCTCTGTTGCAGGTACACAGCGGTGGCCATGCCGATGCTCTACAACACCAGGTACAGCTCCAGGAGGAGGGTGGCAGTGATGATCGCTGTGGTGTGGTTCTTGTCTTTTGCCATCTCCTGCCCTTTACTGTTTGGACTCAACAACACCGGTAACAGCTGACTCTGATCAATCTCTGAAGTTACTCCCCACTTGCTTGTTTAGGTTTTGTTTGCTAAACCAGGCTGTACATTGTAACACCACTTATCCACCCAAAGTATGAGGAGCTTTTACTCCTAGGAGCTACTTTTAGAGATATTGAAAAGTTTGTCCTTTTGTCTACTGTTGTCCATGTTTCCCTCGAGGTCTGTATAGGGTGGTGCTGCTCTGTGGCTGACACGCTCATGAGATACAATAAAAAAAATTAAATAACGTATATTAAAGGAACGGTTTGTTAATTCCACCGCCAGGGGGCTCTCAATCAAAACAATAACAGAATATGTTGAGGCTGGCGGGGGAATCATGGGAGTGATTCTCTCTGCTACTCTCCCCTACCCTCAATGAAAACAAACTCCCAGTTGACCCTGTTAAGATGAAGGGGCTAAAAAGCCCTGGAGAGAAAATATTTTTACCAATCCGAGTATAATTTACATGACGTTTTTATCACAGCAGCGCATACAGCAACAGCACGTCAGCTTTCAGTTGCAGTTTCCATTTCCTTATGTGTAGCGGCCTTTGACGTAACATCTAGTGTGTCCATGGCGACAATAAACATGTTGTGTCTGTTATGGCGATTCTTTCATGGCAGCCGCTATGACAAGACACCTCCAGTTACAAATCTAAAAGTCAAGTTTCTCTGCCTTTGATAACTGTAGGAAATATTTGAGGTCATGTCAGTACTCATCAAAATATATATACCATAGGTTTAGTAAATCTTAAATTAATGTAGATATTTGAGTGTATAATTCTACATATTGTATCTTTAAAGTGTAAGATAAAGTAGGAAAGATTTTTATATTGTACATCATTTTATTTCCGGCGGTAAATGAGGTGACATGTGATGTGCAATGGCACAGTTCAGCAGCTGTGCAAGTAATTTAAAAAAGCGTTCAGAAAATGAGTTGAAGACTGTTCTGATCCAACAATGTGATGGATTGAGGAAAGAACCTTTCCTCATCTACAGTTTTCGACTTTAGGCTGCGATAATGTATGCCAGAGTACTCTGCCTGTCTGATATATATTCAGCACTACAAGTACCATCTCTTAACTCTATGCACTTTCAAAAACTACTTCTCCCACAGCAGGGATCTTCTGGGACGTAAAAATCCCCGTTAATTGAATACTGGTCCCAACGGTGGAAACTCTAAGTACCTCTTTAAGTCCTTTGTTCCTGGGAAGGTTACTGATTTGCAGAAGCAGCTGAGGTGTCTGGTTCTTCAATAAAATATTACCACTTAAAATGTATCGATGTGTCCTCATTAAACAGGATGCGTTAAAATGTTGGTGAAATAGTGGGGGGAAAAAAACATTTCTATTGAATAAAATTTATCTTTTCAGTCCTCTTACTTCTTTTTCCCTCCTTTCTTGTACGAAGAAAAGAGAAGAGAAAATGCAATTTTGTTGCCCTAAGCTATAGTCAAAATTTTGTCAGAACCAAGCTGCAACCTCTGGTGTTGAAAAATGATGCCTATGCGGAAGTTCAAAATCCTGCAGTTTGTAGAGCATCTGCTTGAGGCTGCCTCCATGAGCCTCAGAAGGATGTTTTTCATAACACATCAGTTTTGATTTTATTAATAATATGAGATTGGCATAGTTGCCTGAGGCTGGCCTGATTGACCGGCGGGAAAGGATTTACTGTAGCGGTTTGTCAGGAGGCTAGAAACCAGCCTCAGCTCCAGCTCTTACGTTGACTCAAATTAGGCTGAGACCGGATTTCCAGCTTGGGTTCTGCCTCCAATGAGCCTCCAAAAGCCCCCTGCAGTAACAGATGGCTGAAGTCACTCAGGCTTCGTCCATTTATTTATTTACAGTCTATGGCTAAAACATGTCAATAGTAGAAATAGTTCACGTATTGATTGTTAGGTAATATGTCAATATTTAAACGTAATGATCAAGAGGCAACCCCCAGTGTTAAATAATGAAGCCAGTGCAGAAGTGAAGAAAAAAAAACTGTAGTTCCTCAGGTGTCCGCTAGAGGCTGGCTCCAAAAGCTGCGTAATTCACATGCTAACCCATTAAAAAAAGCTCATTTTGACAGCAGAAACAAACATGTTTACAGCCTGGTTAAAATTGATTTTATTCTAAATAGTTCATGTGTTTAATAGTACCCAAAGTATGGGGGATGTTTTTTTTTTTTGTATTACTCATCCACTTTGATACTCAGTCAGTGCTGCATGGGTGTTGAAGAATATTATTTAAATTGTTGAAAAGAACGTGTCCCTCTGGTGCTTTTCAGTGTGGGGCTCTAACTTAGAAGCTTTTGAAGCGGTCTGAAGCACTCAGAGGGGTATAAATAAAAAGCATGTAATTCATCAGGGCTACAGATTCATACATTGCTATGAATCTGTATCCCTGATGAATTAAAGGCTCTTTATTTATACCACTCTTGAGTGCCTCAGACCAATTCAATGGCTTTATCCATTTAGATTTTATGAAGGATAAGAGTAACACATAATTAGGGGCGTGGCTAATATGACTGAAAGTGGGCAGGTTGTAGCTGTTCGCTAGGAGGCTTAGGGCCCACCTTAACCCCACCTCTTTGCCTGTTACTAGGTTGATCGAAAGTTAGTTTGAGACAACATTTCCAATATGGAAACCATCATCAGTGGGCTTCAAAAGTCTGCTTTAGAATACCAGTGGTGACCTCACTGAGACCACGTCCATGTTTCATACAGTCTATGGAAAAGATTACTTAACTGTTGAAAAGTTCTGTTACATCCAGAGTCCAAACCTTAAATTCTTAATTTATGTATACTGATTAAAGCTGCTACTCAGCCTTTTAAGAGCTTTGGTGATGGTGCTGTAGATGCAAATGTGGGGAAAACTTGTTTTTGCTTGATTATTTTAATTTAATGACAGGCTGCTTGGTCATAAATGGGGTTGAGGGTCTCCTTTGCACATATCGGTCGTAAGGCTCAAAAAGCCTCGTCTTTTAAGTTATACTATTTTGGAAAAATGATGATTGGCTAAATTTACTCCACAGCTGTTTTTGTTTTTTCTTTGCAATACTGTTTTTAAGCCTCAGCCTCTCTGATATGTAATTAAAAGAAGGACACACTCAAGTAACTGATGGAGCCAAAAGCAGACTTGTTTATTCAAACACACCAGCTTCAGTCTCCCGCTCCCATCTGTCCCTAAATTAGATTGAGAAGTAAACACATTCTGTACATCTGCTCAGTCGACAAACCTTATGAACCTACCACATTACATTTAAATATCCATTAGCACAGACCATTGGGTACCATGTTTCCATATGTTGTTGTTCTCATCAAGAGAAGGACAGGTGACGTCTGCACTGCAAACAAGTGGGCACACATAATCCTCGCTCGGGTTGTTGTCTCACAAAAGGAGCAGGAGTGAAGATGCTCTGCTGCTATAACCTCTGACTTAATGAAGCTATGAGGAGGGACTTAAGCTTTGGATGTGCTCATATTGAAATCAAATGAAACCACTTCAGAATAAGTAGGGGGGGAAGTAATGTGAGAGTTCAGTTGACATACTGGTGATAAGAGATCAAACCAAGAGAGATTCTGATGGAAATGTACTTTTCACACAGATTGTCACTCCGGTTGTGTGATAGTGTTTTTTACCTGGATGCAAATTTCTTTCAGTTCTTTCACTTTAAACATTTAATCTGTGAAGAAAACTATAAAACAACCAGATCCAATGACTTGTTGATGCATGTGCAAAAGCTCAAGTTGTTTCCTAACTTCTGAAACAGTGATTGAAAAAACTGCCTTTACTCATGGTCTGTTATTATTCCAGAAAAAGGATAAAAAAAAAAAAGTCTAAGAGAATTTGGAGAAATATCCACATTTTCAAGACCATTTGATGGACAACAGCTTTTTCAGTTTCAAACACCATGAATGCTGTTAAATGGTCTGAGTTGATTGTGGGCAGTGTTCAAGTTCAACCTTGAACTCTGAGCCTGTGTAGGTTCTCAGACTTCCAGGTCATGGTAAATTTAAAGCTTGATTCAAAGTTAAACTGGACTTGGTTGAAGATCTTGAGGACCTTTTGACCTCTCCTCTGAACGACCTCTTCAGTTCTAAACTAACTGTTGGACGGAGCCAGAAATGTAAGAACTATGAGGCTTAAATTTGTGGTTAAGCATGCTAATGATCCATCATTGGGGTCACCCAATGACCCACAGACAGCGTTGTTAACGACTCAAAGGGAAACTAGGTCAATGACTCTCATGTGAGTCATCCTCGATCATTAGCATGCTAATGATCCACAGAGGCTTACATTTCTGGCTCCGTCCACCAGAAAGTTTCGAACGCAAGAAGCCTTCAAGATCTTCAACCGAGTCCAGTTGCCTTTGGATCAAGCTTCGAACTCAGCATTTATCTTTCTTGTTTAACTTTAGGAAGTACGGTACATGTATTTAGAGTCAGGAATTGAAATAGATGCCACTCTGTATTAGAGGCTACAGACAGGAAAAGGTTAGCTTAGCTCATTATTTTAGCACACAACCTGGAAGCAGGGAGAAACAGCTGGTCTTCCTCTCATACGTTTAAACGGCTGACTGTATATTAACATGGACAGCTCTGTAAGTCATGATATTACATATGATCTTTTTGCATCAAATAACTAATAGCCTACAAACTATATTACTCAGAAAAATTAGAACTTGGACATAAATCAGTGTGATTATAACTAACAATCACAACAGAATCCAGGTTTGACACAGAATGTATTTGATGTGTATTTTGACTTTATAGTTTGACCCATCTGTAAAAATGGCGGACAGTCTGCAGCCAGTCAGCAGGGGGAGCTCTCCATACTTAAGCTGCACTCCCAGGCGGCGGTGTCTCTGTCAATTTGAATAATAATCATGATAATAATAAAACACTTTTTCAAGAGGGATGATGCACAAAACAATTTCTTGGCTTGGAGTATTAAAAAGCAGATATCTTCTACCGTTGGACAGAACCTCTGCTTCTAGCCTTAATGCTATGCTAAGTAAACCTTCCTCTTGCTCTAATATAATAAACAATGTGTGTGCTATTGAACTCAACCTCAACCTTGGAACAGATGGGGAAAATAACATTTACCTAAATCTCAATTAGTTTTACAAACAGATAAATGATGTATTGTAATAGTCTAAAATCCTGTACAATGTAAATGATTTTAATTATTCTCTCTTCTTTTCTGTATTAGCAAATAGGGAAGGCACCACATGCAGCTTTGCAGATCCAGCCTTCGTGGTCTACTCATCCGTGGCCTCCTTCTACGTTCCCTTCATCGTGACTTTGCTGGTGTACGCGCAGATCTGTGTGGTTCTGCGCAAACGAGGCAGACGGACCGCCCCGCGGCGCAGACAGGCCCTGCCTCCCACGCTGAGCGCTCCTGAGGCAGGAGAAGGTCATCGACACAGGAAGGTAGAGTCACAAAATTGGATGGATTGCAGCTGCTCCAAACATTACACATCATTTGCTCCTGCTATCTGTTCTGTCTCAAGGTGTAATTCACAAAGCATATCGTGGGAATGACATCCAGGAGCCAGAAAAGTGTGCTGCTCCGTGCAGTTTCATTGGGTTTGTGTCTGAATGTTGAGAGAAACTATCTTTCACCTTTAGTCTTCATTGGGCTGAGCTCTCAGGCAGATGAAGCACGATTCTGTCCACATGAAGACAATGAGCAAAGAGGGCAGAGGAAACCTTTAAAGTTCATTTTGAGACCAGTCGTGAAAAATGTAATATAACTTTCACGGTTTAATTAATCTTTCTCCCTGAATGGAGCAGGTCAAGGGTAAACGGTTGAAAAAAAACAACACTTGAATCCTCGACGTGTGTAACAGCTCCAGGCCGTCTCCACATGTGGATAAAGTGTGAAACCACTGACAGCCCCGGACTGATTTAATTAATGGTTATATTAATAATAGTGTGTCAAAGATATATTTACAGACTTTATTTACAGATCATTTATTTTTAGTCATGCAGAAGCGGTCGTATTTTCCTGATCAGTGTTAACTTTGGACATGAAATCCGTTATAAATACAGATGTAGTAACAGAAGCTTTTTGCAATGAGGACGACTTGCATTGTCAAGGGCCAATTCCTCCCAATATGCACTGTGCAATGGCTCAGTTAGATACCAGCTAACAACACTGGCGGTTGTGGGGGCAGACGGTGACTTTTCCCACACATTTGCACAGATTTAGTGGCCCAGAAGCAATCCTTTTGTGAATCAGGCCCTCAGTTCTTAATGAATTAATCAACCTTTATTTGTGTAGCAGCAATTCATAATTTTTGTATTGATCTCAAGACACTTTACAAAAAGAGCAGGTAAAAGACCTGAGACTATGCAACATTTAGCAAAGTTACATTGGCAAGGAAAAACTTCATTTTGAAAGGCAGAAAAAAGCTGTCCAAATCATCCTGCCACGTCCTTCTCTTTCAGAATAAGTGTACACAACCAGAGGATGTGAAGTTGTGCACCCTCATCCTGAGACCTGCTACTGCTGGCCCTCAGCGAAAGAAAGTGGTAATTATTTGACTCAGCGCAAAGATACAACAACACAACTCTTTGCATTCACTGTCACTCTCCTGTCTTTCTAATAACAGTCCCCCAGCTCTGCAATTATGCTTTGTTTACTCCAATTGAATTTTCATTTGGATAGCCCCAAATCATAACAATGTTTTTGTTAATGTTTTTTCTTCTTCTTGTGCCACTGTGGTGGGCATGGAAAGTGGAATACACTTATTAATGTCTAATTGAGTTTTTCTTTGATTCGTTATTATAATCAAGCATCAACTCCTTTGTTATTTCTGCCATGCCTTACATCATCCTGCCTTCCTCTCTGTGTGTGTCAGACCCTGGTAAAAGAGGCGGTGGTCCATCCCCTCGATGTGGAGCCGGGTCGGTTCCTGCCGCAGACCGAGCAGAGCCTAGCTCCTCCTCCTGTTGCTCCCCAGACTTCCTCCCATGCAGGACGGGCCAGGATCTCCTTGGCCATCTCTGTTGGACCAGCCCCGGTTCTTCCCTCAACAGTGACACGATCCTCTCTGATGCCCCGCCCCCCAACCCTGGAGGACGGCATGAGGGGCCGTGAGGGATGGCGGGAGCGCAGTGGAGGCAGAGATAGGTGGGGGATCACCAAGGAGAGGGTGCGAGGGAGGCTGTCCCAGCAGAAGGAGAGGAAGGCGACGCAGATGTTAGCAATTGTACTCGGTAAGCAGTGGCTATAAGACACTTACATAGTGATGAGCTGTTTAGTCTTTTCACCTACACACACAAAGTACACTCTAGCACTTTGTCACAATTTGTTTGATCACAAAGATGCCACCTTGTGTGTCATATAAACAGACAAGTCTGCATAAATATTTGAGGAGCGCTCACAACGGGGGGCAGTTCAAGTCCGACCTGTAGCTCCTTTCCTGGATGTCTTCACCACTCTCTCTCCCCAATTTCTCTACTCTATGCAGTGTCCTATCAAACAGGCTCAAAACAAGAAAAGTTGTTTCATGTTGACTACAGTTTTCATCAATGACCTTTAGCTGAATGCAGAGAGAAAAAGTAACTGGAAATTGGATTAGATTTTATAAAACAGACCCCTTTTATTCAGGACTTACTCTACTCATTTGTACAGAGAAATACGATCTAGATTACAGTAGACTGAAGGTTTTGAATGCACATGTGGAGAAACTAACAGTTAATTTCTGTCTGCAAAAAGGAATTGTTATATACTGACTTCCAAGGTGTATTCTGGTTGGTTTGATTGTATTTTGTTTCTTGCCTACTTCATCTTTTCTGTGATTCATTAGACATGGCTGCTGTGACACAGCTATTGCGATTGATGAAGTCTTCGGCTTTAAATAACATCTCAGCACAAACATGCATAAACTCATCCTATTATCCAGTGTCATGCAATCTTTTTTTTGGCCTGAGGTACCCCCCAGCGCTGTCATGTGAATTCATGTACCCCTTCTCTGGTTTTCACTTTTCAATCTATTCGTCTATTTGTGTATAAAAAGTGGATACTGTGTCATTTTTCATTAAATTGAAGAGTTAATATGATTTGGACAGCAATCTCACTTCTCCCTGAAGTGAGATTGATGGTGTTGATGTTCCAACCATTTGCGGCGCCAGGATTAAATTTCATAGTACGCACAAGAACCATTCCAGTGTGTGTAGGAAACCTTTATCTTCGAGGGTGTCACACACTCATACACGATCGCAGTGAATGAACAAGCAAGATAGAGAGAGAGAAAGCCAGTGCTCTGACGCTACCTATGCAACACCCAAATTTGGATTTACCACAGAAACAGTAGTCGACACCTGGCCTTGAAGACACTCATCTTCGACATATAGCAGCCTGTTTGAACTTCAGTGCTCGCATGTTTTCTAGTTTTTAAACTCATTTTAGTGCAATACCTGTGTCTAGTGTTGAGGCGTAGAAGTTTCTTTTTTGGCTACTCCACAAACTTTTAATGTACCCTAAGGAACCGAGTACCCCTAGTTTGCAGTCACTGCACTCATCCACTTCTCGTCCTTGTTTCCAAGGTGTGTTCATCATCTGCTGGCTGCCTTTCTTCCTCACCCATGTGCTGAAGGCTCACTGCAGGAGCTGCTGTATCTCCCCCTCGCTGTACAGCGCTGTCACCTGGTTGGGATACCTCAACAGCGCCGTGAACCCTGTCATCTACACCACTTTTAACATCGAATTTCGCAAAGCTTTCATCAAGATCCTGCACTGCTGAGAGCTGGAGATGTGGCGAACATTATCAGTCAAGAAATAAAGCCGCCTGACGTTTGAGATGCAGAAGTCGGGGCAGTAGATTTCATGTCGGATTAGGTAATTGGTACAAGCATCCAAAAAAAAAACTTGAGACAAGAAGAATGAAAGCAGCAACTCCTGCAAGACTGAAGAGGACAGAAACATGGCACACAGACAGAAGGGAATAAATAAAAACTAGAAAGGAGAGAGGGGCTGACAATTAAAAGACAGCTATAAGAACCAAAAACAAGCTGGAGATGTGTATAGAGAAACCACACACTGAGTTTTGTAAATAGAATCTGAAAAGAGAATATTTGAGGACTGTGGATCTCTCTGCAGCATCCTGACGGAAAGACTGCGCACACTTGGGACTCGTGGAGACGTGACTGTTTTCACAGTGCTGGATTTGTGTCAGAAATGTTATTGTGTTGTCTTTTTTTTTTCTTATAATCTCGACAAAGAGCATATTGTTATGTGTTTGCATGAGCTTGTCTCTCTCAGAGGACTGGAACAAGCCAAGGCAAAGAAGAACAAAGAAAAAAACCTTGACGTTTGAGTGGTGCAAGATAGAGATTCACGCACAACGCAATGAAAACCGAAATTGAAGTTACATCAAGGTAGAATTATTGATGTGGTTGTAAAGTGCAAACAGAATCCAAAGACAGAGTTTTATGTAATGAATTGGTTACATGATGTGATGAAAATGTGTGTTTGAATGTATGATTTGGTGCAGTAAATAATCGTACTGATTAAGAAGAGGGATCACAGTTAATGTTCAACCGTCGATCATAATATTAAAAACAAAAGTATTATGTCATTGCTAATAACTGATCATAATGAAATTAAATGAAAACAGAATTTCCTGAAGCCCCCAATAGTTTGTGCCTTTTGTATATTGAGTCATCAGAAGCAGAATACAATTTTTAAACATGTCGTCAAACCACAAATACACTACAAACGTGCATTATGTAAATGAAATGACCACATTTTGCAAACCCCTTATTATCAGATATTGAATTTGGTTTTACTCACTGTCTGCTGTGGTACAGCAAAGGTAATATTAAGCCCTGTTGGTAATGGCTTTTGGCAGAGTTGGTATTCAGACAGGACTTGCATGTGCATACTGAGGATTTTAGATAAGCCCTATTTCATTCAAATCCTCCAGCCTTTATATCAATCTGGTGCAAAATATCACCATGGGCTTTCCCCTATCCCTGTTTTTATTACCAAGATTAATGTGTGTGTGTGTGTGTGTGTGTGTGTGTGTGTGTGTGTGTGTGTGTGTGTGTGTGTGTGTGTGTGTGTGTGTGTGTGTGTGTGTGTGTGTGTGTGTGTGTGTGTGTGTGTGTGTGTGTGTGTGTGTGTTGCGTGCGTGCGTGCGTGCGTGTGGGTGTCCTGTGAAATATAAATATACATATATTCTCATTCAGTACTTAAATGAACTTGTACATATTCTGGTGCGTATTTGCACAATATTTCCCTAGTTGCCACCAGTGCTTAAGGCACTCTGGTGCTTGAGTCCCTAGAGTTAAATTTGACTCTCAAATTATCGAAATTTGCTTTACTCTGGCAGCTTCCTCGCTTTAATTTAGTTGTCCTGTCAGTATCCCGCTGGTGTACCTCTGCACGATAAAACAGATTCTATGGAGTTTGAAATGCTGCAGCACCATGCAGGCTGCTGGGGAGAAGTCAAATTGGGGGTCCTTCTCTCCTCCCCTGATTGATACCACAGAGAGGAGATTCTGACAGAGGTGTGTATGTGAGGAGTTCAGACTAGCACTAGTGCATTGCCAGTCAGCCTGATTGGAGTAAACAAGGACTCTGACACCAATACGGGAGCAAATGAAGCCTGCGCGCTTTATTTATTCATTCAGTCAGTCAGTGTCATGTGAAGGTGGGGAGGCAGCAACTCCTCGCTCATGTTGTAAACAACCAGCAAGCAATACGAAGACATTTAAAAACTTCAGCATACAAATGTTTGACTGGTTGTTTTACAGATCACTTGTCTGACTTAGTCCCGTATTGCATAAAAAACACTGCAGTGAATTACAAAATCAACCCAGCAGCAACTCAGTGGAGGGTTAACTAAGGCTGAATACATTGTGACTGCAAGAGAACTGAAAACAGTGACACACACACAGATAAATAAAAACTAAAAATGACTTCAGACAGAAAACAAATGCATCTGACGAGAAAATATTTATTCAGCTCCTTATGTTGCCTTTCCATTCATTATTGTAATTTCATGGAATCAGCAATGCAATATCTCAACAACTACTTGATTGAGTGCGTTGAAATTTGGTACAAAGTATTCATGGTGTCCAGAGAGGATTAATACTTTTACTTTTGGGATTTGTGACTTCATCCTGGATGGATTGATCTATCTATCTATCTATATATCCATCCATCCATCCATCCATCCATATTTGTGTAACGGCAATTCTTAACAATATTGGTATCTCATAGTCGCTTGGCCATCTCTGTTGGACCAGCCCTCTACTCAGGTGATACAGTCGTGTCTCCTTCACCGTCTTTGATCTGTGAAGTGAACTCAGCAGTGTAACGCGCTGGGTAACACCACCAGCGCCTCACACTGTCTGATGAAGTAATGTGATCGGATGAACAAAATACTCTTGGGAAGACTGGACACTGACAAACACAGACCAGTGCTCAAGTATGCCTCCTCTGATTCATAATAGGACGATGATTATTGGATACATATCGTCCAACAATGAGAAATTCAACTCCTTCACTCTGTGTGTGTGTGAGTGTTTGTCAGTGTGTGCAGCCATTATGCTCCTCAGCCCTTGTGAGCGGGAGCAGTTTAGCGCCGTGGTGTACATTACCCTCTGTTGTTAAACTCTGACCCGAGCTCACAATTATCTCCATGCATATTTCATAGACTCCTGATGACAAGAGTGCACGTATCTGTTACTGACCTGCCTGCTGCAGCCTCACCTGTGTTCTGACCAGAGGAGAAAGATTAAGGCGGAGAGGGAGGAAGATGATGAAGTGGGGGTGACGATATGAAAGGATTATGTGTTAGCCGAGGAGAGCAAGAATAATCTCAAGACAAGACATGACAAACTGCAGAAACCTGGGCTGAGCTGAGGACGATGGATTCACAGTAAGAGAATATCTTTTGGACTGAAGATGCACCAGAGAAAACAAACGGCTTCTATGTCCGCTCAATGATGCTGCAGCTGTGATGTATTTGCAGCCGCTTTAATAAGAGGAAGAGAGACACACTCAGATGGAAAAAGCCCTGTGCATACAAATGAGGCTGACATTCTTCAGGTGAGAGAAGTACACCAATGTGATTTGATATGAGCCAATTGGGAAATTTATTGAACAAACCCTGTCTTCAGTCACATATTTCCTTTATGGCATCAACAAATGTGATCAATAGAAATTAATTTAGCTCTACAAAATAACTCATAAATTATTCTTTCTGCCTCATTTACCTCAAGTATATGCCAAGCTGTTTCGGATTAGGGTGATATCGAAGTTATCCTTTTGAAAGTCGTCTGGGAAAATGATCTTAATGCAGTCTTAACTTTTCATGAAGCCGGATTACTATGATCCAATTGCTAGAATAAGTAATGAAGGGTAACGGGTAGAAAAAATGTCTTTAAAAATCCATATCAGATTGATTCTACATTATAAGGGAATATTAGCATTCCATTTCTCCATGGATAAGCTAATTTTAAATCAAGTATTTTTCTTGTTCTTTTGCAGGACTTTCAGGGTATTTGTCAGTTTCTGCATCCCCCCCCCCCCTTCGCAAAAGCATGTCTGAAACCCAGCACACAAGCCAAATCCTTCCTATCAAAACCCAAAATAAGCTGTGAACCTTCAGTCCAGAGAACATGGACCCCGACTTAAACCATGCCATGCATCTCAGGACAGCTACCAACGATTTTACGAGTATGGATCTGCAGCTCCAAACCAGCCCCATTCATTCTGATGCACAGCAGCCAGTCATTGCATCAATCTATCCATCCCTCGAGCCCTGGTCATCAACATCTTTTCAGAGTCCAACCAGTCATGAAGTATTAAGCGTGTCGTCTCTGGTCCCCTCTACAGTCCTCACACTGGTGCCTCATTATAAACCCACTGAAAAAAATAGCTTATATCCAGAGCTTCCATCTTTCTTTGGAGAGAATCCAGAGCCGCAACTTCCAGGAACTTCATCTTCCCCCTCTGGGTTTTCAGAAGCCCAAGATCAAAACACTCTGACCTTACAACTTCCTTTTAGTGATACTCCTCCTGAAGTTCAGCAGAGGAAACCATCAGATGGGAGCCCGCTGGAGGAAGGATCAGTAGGTCTCATGATGCCCAAAGATTTCCCTCATGAAGAGCCAGGTAAGGAAATTATTAAGGCTTTTTTTTTTCAAAGTGGAGTTCTGATTAGGTCCAAAAAGTTTTACATACCTTGGTGTGTTTTTGTTTTTTGCCGTTATTAAAATAAACGGAATCTCAGAGCTCCTGCGAGGAACTTTTAGTTTTTGTCAAGTTTAGAGACCCCTGTAGACAAAGCATAACATCATATCTCTTTGCTGATCTTGTCCAGTTCGTGTGTAAGAAATTATTTTTTCAAAGGCTTATGCGATTTTTAGATCTAAATAAATATTCCCCTTCAGACACACGCCCTTCATCCCTCAGCTCCCTCCTTCCCTGTCTCCACACTTCCCCCCGCCCCTCCTGTCTAGTTTCACTTGATGAAAGCAGTAGAGGAGTGCTAATAAACATCTGAAAACAAGACTCTGCGATCAATTTCAAGTAACGATATGCAACACAAAGTTTGCAGAGAAGTTTTTCTTCAGTTTGGACATCTGTTCTCCTTCTTACAGTGTCCCTGTGGGGATGAGGACTTCTCTCTTCACCCTCATGGTGACAGTGTTAATGGTTGGACAGAGAGGATTCCAACCATGAAAACCATGTCCAACCTTGAAAAAAACATGTACAGTATGAGCGTCTGAGAGAAACATAAACAGGATGAAAAAAAATGTCATGTCAATACAAAGCTGAGAACATCAAATCCAGAGGGAGTTTGACTTCACTCTTTTTAGAAAGTAAAAAAAAAATGTACTCACATAGGGTATATTTTATTTTCATTTTATTACTATCCAGACTGCCTCATATATACCTTTAAACAAATAATCTCATCATGCTTTCTCTAATAAATCAGCTGTATCACTCTTTGAGAATCCTTGCTGCGGAAAATGTTAAAACGTCTGTTTCTGCAGCTTGCTCTTGACTTCTGACAGCTACCCTGCGGTTATAGCTTCAGGCTTAAAAAAAGAACTATTTTCAAGTAATCAGTCTTCTTGCTCATGGTCATGTTTGCTTTTATGGCTCATAAAGAGGAACTCGTAAAAGTTTCAATCAGTTTGATAACCATTTTAAAGGAGCTTTAAAGGAGATGTTTGACCTTTCCTTTTGGGTTCATGACTTTGTGTACATGGAGCCGATCATTACAAAACTAAAAGCTTCAAGGTAAAGGCGACACTGAAACATCACTGGAATATTTTGACATTTGGGGAAATCTGCTAATAATTTTTTTTTTCATTAAAGTTAAGTGAAAATTGATACCACTCACAGCTGTGTGTTCGATATAAGCCTGGATATGAAGCTTAGTATAAAACCTGGAAACAGAATGAAACAGCTGCTGTGGCCAAATCCTCCAGCTTTACCCCTCCATCCAGACTTTGTGCTATATACAGCTATAACGGAATAAGCTCATTTCCAAAAATTGTGAATTATTCACTTTAAGATTTCTCAATATTAAAATTAGAGAGCCTGATGTTCAGGAAAAATAGTTTTTCATAAAATTTTGACAATTTACTGAACTGCACTTTCTTACTGTTGATCACACAATTTTAATTGATCGTCTCAGAAAATGGGTTGGTTTAAAGGATACTGCACTTAGCTGGTTTTACTCTTATCTTTTAGAAAGAACCTTTGCAGTCACCATCGGTAACTACTCCTACTCTACCTCTAACATTACCTGTGGTGTACCGCAAGGTTCGGTTTTAGGTCCCATTTTATTCTCCATTTATATGCTGCCTCTTGGCCAAATAATTGAACGCCACAAAGTCTCCTTTCACTACTATGCAGACGACACACAGATATACCTTCCTTTGAGACCTGAGGACGCTAGGAACCTAGCTGCTGTCAGAAACTGCCTAAACGATATCAACTGCTGAATGGCACAAAACTTTCTCCAGCTGAACAATTCTAAATCTGAAATCATAGTATTAAACCTGCCAAGCTCCACTCATATTTCAAAGAGCAGCCTCTGTCCCTTATTCGCCAATGTCCAACCCACCACCAGAAATCTAGGAATAACATTTGATTGCAATCTCACCTTTGAATCTAGGAATAACATTTGATTGCAATCTCACCTTTGAATCCCATAGCAGTTGTCCGATCATGCTTCTTCCATCTACGCACCATCTCCAAAATTAAAACAATACTAACCCAACCACACCAGATCATCCACGCCCTCATTTTCTCCCGACTTGACTACTGTAACTCCCTCTTTTCCGGAATCACAAATAAGTCACTGTCTCGCCTCCAGCTAGTCCAAAATGCAGCAGCTAGGCTTCTTACTGGTTGTAACAGACGGCATCACATCACTCCAATTTTAGCTTCATTACATTGGCTTCCTGTAAGTTTTAGAATCGATTTTAAGATTTTACTCATTACTTTTAAAGCACGGACGGGGCTGGCTCCCAGCTATATAACAGAGCTACTGACACCATATGAGCCAGCCCACAGTCTTACATCCTCAGGTGGGGGCCTCCTCGTTGCTCCAAAGTCAAGATTTAAAACTAAAGGTGACCGGGCCTTTTCAGTCAGGGCCTCTCGACTTTGGAACGACCTCCCTGAGGAAATAAGATTCCCTCAATTCTTTTAAATCCCTTCTTACATACTAACATACTTTTACAGACTTGCTTTTATGTGATGTCGTCTTCTTAATGTCTTTTCTTACTGATTTTACTATTTTTACATTATTTTACTTCTTACTGTCCTTTTATTTATGCTCTTTATTTATGCTCTTATCTCATGTTTATGCTCATATCTTAACTCCTCTTATGTTTTAACTTGTTTTTTTCTGATCTTACTTACTTTGTCTATTTATGTTTTATATTTATATTTACTTTTTATTTTTATTAATATTATAGTTTTTTTTATCCTTTAACCACTTGTTTCTATTTCTTTTACTGCTCTTACCTTCTTATTGCTGTTATCTTTTTATTTTCTTTTATCTCCTTTAGTTTCTTACATTTAAAAAAAAAATCTTTGGTCCTCTTGGTCTCAGCTCGTGTTGTTGGGTTCTTGTTTAGCCTGGGTTCTTATAATGGTTCTTGTGATGGTCGGGTTATATATGTCTGTTGGGTATCGTGCACTATGGGTTCTTTTCTGTTGAATTGTATTTAATTATTTTTAGTATTTTGCATTTGTTATGTTCTTGCTGTTGTTTATGTTCTTCTGTGTTTGGTTTAGTTTGCTTTGTTTTTGCTGTTTGTCAAAGCACTTTGTAAACCTGTGTTTTTAAAAGGTGCTATATAAATAAAGTTATTATTATTATTATTATTATTATTAATAATAATAATAATAATAATAATAATGATAATAATAATAATAATAATAAATAGCTCTTTGGTGAATAGACTCCATCATGATGACTTAACACACTCAGAGGGGTAGCGAGGACAGGATAGGATATGCAGGATATGGAGTCGAGACACTGGTGGGTGGGGTGATAGAAGAATGCAGGATGTGTTGAGGAGGGGGTTTCTGAGGCTGTATCTGAACTCTGCTGAGCTGGAATGGAGGTGACCGGGGCAGAGGAGAGTCGCAGCGATCACACTGAAATGACTAACTGACTGGAAGAGAGAGAACAGGTTTTAAAATTTGACCTTGGGATGATGATTGGTTGAGAGGGGTTGTGGCAGAATCGGGTTGGATTCTTACTTAAAGATTTAACACCCAAAATCAGCAGATCACCAGAGCAGGGAGACGAAGGGAGTGGCTAAATTGAATGATGAAAATTCAATAAATGTGTGAGAGAATATAATCAGTCTTCCTGCTTGAACTTACGCTGAGCTCCATTTGACGTTTAACACACACTCCCTGGCTCTATTTCTTAACAGATCTGCACCCTATGCTTTAGTGGCTGTCCCTGTATTTTTTAATTGTTGACATTAATGTTTAAAGCCTTAAACTCATAATAATAAACAGTATTGTTTGGTCCCAACTGCCCCATCCTTCTATGTAATACAGTGATTATCTTCCTTGCTCATTCGTTGGCGGTGTTAGAGACACTTTTAATCCATCTTCTTCCATCATCTTGATAAAGCGCCCCATATGCAGGCTTCTTTTTAATCATTAGGTGCCTCTCCAGCATTTCGCCTCCTGTATCAATCATTGCTACAGCTGCCTCAGTGGGATAGTTTCTATTGTGTATTGTTCTCGCGCTTCTACTAAAGTCCCTCATCATTTGAACGTGCTATATTTCAGCCTCTCCTTTGAGAGCAGATGAAAACAATTGCTTCCCCCATCCAACAGAGCCATCTATAAACTATCCACTTCTATTCCACGTCCCGAACAGAGCGGTTTCTTATCAGCTCTTACATGAGACAGATTCGATATCAAGTTTCTCCAAAATATGGAGTGCTGAGGCAGCAGTTAAGCCTCAGTTAGAAAACCAACGAGATGATGAGATCTGGTGTACAATCTATTTTATTGCTGTTCCTCCTCAAGGTGGCCTTTGGTACTATTGGTTACAATACATTTTAACGGCCACCTGCTAACGGATCCCTCGCTGCATTATAGATCGGACTGCATCCCATCTGAGCAGAGGCGCTGCTTGTCAACAGGCAAGGCAGGCAACCGCTCGGGGCCCCAGATCAGAAGGGGGCCCCTGAGGGCTCACAAACTTAAACCAAAGCAGTGGCCCAAAATGTTTTTTTGCAACGACAGTAGGAAACCTCCCTTAGGGGACCCCATCTGACAGCTCTCATTCTTATTGCCCTGCTAGGCATTGCATGCATTATTGCTCTGAAGACTAAAGTTTGTCAACCAATAAAAATTAAGAGGAACTATCCGTCTATAGGAGAGAAAAAGGAAAACAGGAGGAGTAATTGTCGTGACACTACAGACATGATGGTGATGAACGCTGGTTGGAGGCTCCCAAATTGATTTTTGCTCATAGGACCCCAAGAGACACCACAAAGTTTTTTCCTGCCCAGATCCAAGCAGTTTACTTCAGAGTTTAATGCGTTCATATAATTGACTCCTATTTCTTGTAGCCGACCCGCTGTGTCTCAGCTGCAGGAACGTATAAATAAACCCAGTCGAGCAGCTGATCCTCCACTTTCATTTAAAGGAGCAATATGTAACGCTGACACGAAGCATTTAAAATGGGTACTGCAGTCCAAACTCTAAATATTGGAGAGAGCTTTCTTCCCCCTACCCCTCCTCTCTAGAGTTGATGTGCTGGAGGTTGCTGACACTGACGCTTCACTTTAACCAGCTCTGCATCGGTCTGTAAACCTTTCTAACCTCTCTCAATTTTTCAAAAAGCATCTCCAATATTGATCTGACAACATTTCTGCTCGTGGAGCTTATTAGAAAACGCTTTTTAGGTCGGGTAGAATCAGTTCGCTTGCCAGCTTCCATCGCTGCAACACGTGTTGGTTTGCTGTGTGCCTGGCAAACCGAGGGGCGTCCAAAACGGCTGTGTAGGTGTGCCTTAAAACAGCTTACCTTCTCTGGTCAAAACAAATCCAGAGCATTCAGGACTAGAACCTAAAGTTAGAAGGAGGACATGCTGGCTGCTGCATTGTTGTCAGAGAAGCCAGCACTTCAACATAGCATGTTTCCTTAATGTCTGATCATATAGTGAGGTCTTTTTATTATTTAACTCAGTAGATATCTTACACATTGCTCCTTTAAGGAATAGTGTTTGTCACATTTGATTCTTCTGGTAGGCCTATTTATTGACATTCTGTACATTCATATTATGTAACAGTATGTAGAATTAAACTACTAAAGGTTATACAACAAAAACCCTCAGGTGAAGTGTATAGTACCTCTCAGAGTTCACAAATGACTCACCTCATCATGTACCTCATCATCACCAATCAATCCCTGCACAGCTGCGGAAAGCTGCCACCAGGCTCTTTGTCAAGAAGCAGGTCCATAGTTTGTTTCAGGTCGCTGTCATTCAAGCATAAAATTGATTTAAGCATTTTTTTTACCTTCAGGGCTCTGCATGCAGCTCATGCTTTACCTCATAATGTGGATGTGTTTATACCCAATTCACTCAATTCGTTTGAACGCAGCCTTTTTATGATCACACCTGAAAAGAATGTCGTCCCAAAGACCCTCGGGGGAGCTCTCTTCTTAATGCTAAAATGACATACTCAGCCGTTTCTTTTCAGAAATTCAACCTTTTCTGCGAGGGGGGTTCTCTTACTCTCTTACTGGGTTGTGTGTTATGATTAAATTGCGTCTTTAAGGCCAACATGAAGCTGTTTTATCGTGTCTATGCCTACTATACAACTGTTTGAATACTTAAACGGACAAACAGGTTTCAAACCGTCGCTCTCTTAGCACTGTATAAACTAAAAAAGCAGTCTGGTCTGGTTTAATTTCTTAGATTTCATATTTAAGTTGCTCAAAAAAAATCAAGCCTACAAATATTCTATCTGCTCAACACTAAACATCAAATGGACACATTTAGAGACTAGCTGATGTATAACATATAGGAACATTTAAGAAGATCCTCGAGGGGAAATTAAGTTTTACAAGTTAAGTTTGTGATTGAACATGCCACACACACATAGGCTGAAATACACACATTAAGCAGCAATACACTCAGATTAAGCAGCCAAACAAACAGATATTTTCCTCTCAGAAGTTGGAAGAGATAAAACAAAAAAAAATAGGTGAATTGAGGTGGAAGAGAGTGAATTAAACTTAGATTTGGAAAGTCGGTCTAACCAAAGGAAGACAAATGGAAGTTCATGTTGCTTCTGAACAATGTAGATAAAGCAAACGAGT
This sequence comes from Labrus bergylta, assembly GCF_963930695.1. Classification (NCBI taxonomy): domain Eukaryota; kingdom Metazoa; phylum Chordata; class Actinopteri; order Labriformes; family Labridae; genus Labrus; species Labrus bergylta. Next base: position 19,912,280 of record NC_089202.1, read on the forward strand.
TTGAGGCTATATGATATAGAAACATGAACAAGTTAGATTAAGTTGGGTTTTGTTGGAGATGAATGCCTTTCCTTAAGGTTTTAAAACTATTGTATGTATTTATTCATAGATTCAGAAGCTCGGGTCTTTTCATCTAGTGAGCTGTTCCTGATGGTGAGCATCCCGATCATCACCGTACTGGTCATCATCTCCGCCCTATTAGGTAAACTATTTGACTGCAGATGAACGGACATGATTACTGATATACTGGAAGCTCTGTTTTTACACCTGCAAGCATTGAATTCAGCTGGGAGAAAAAGTATTTTTTAGATCTCATCTCATTAGATGGTAACAGCTGCTGTTACAAAAGCATCTGTTTGAAAGGTCTCTTCATTATAATTGATCAATATTGATGCTGTTTTCAAAAGCCTTCTCAAGGCTCCAAGAGAAAGCACACACACTAAAAATGCCAAAGGAACAGACCTAATTGAAATCTTTTTATGGTTTGGCATGAATGACAGAAGTAGTGGCATTGTTTTATTAATTCAGTGTTAGACAGGAGACATTCAGAAATCACAATCTGTACAAAAAACATCATCCTACTTTTTAAAAATGACTTTAACCCTTATCTTTAGTTTCAGCACCTCATTATAATAACCTGAAATATCTAACTATAATTCTTTCAGCGCATGCTAATTTAATTTGAGATAAATTGATTTTTACATAGACCTCAGTGAGCATGCATACTGCAGTCAGAGGTTTTGGCTATTTAATAGAAAAGCTGCAGCTTGTCTGAGATATTTGGACTTTGGTCAGACCTCATCTTGAGGGGAGTTTTCTGTGTTTATAAAATGTGGATAACATCGATTTAAATGGGTTTCAATTTTACACACGCGGTTTGCAAGTTAATGTCATCTAAAGCTTCTTGTGAATATTAACTGGATTTATAGAATCGATCTAAAAATAACTCAAACGTAAAAATATCTGTGTCCTTTTTTATAGAGTTAAGGTTTTTATTTGTAAATACATACAAGTAGTCTGTGGATTGGGAGAGTTAGTTATTTTAATTCTGACAATATTCTCTGATTCAATTATCAAATTATTAAGTTAATTAACTTTTATGTCACTGCTTTTCCTCATCAGTCAAGTTCCTCATATTCCCATCTGAATTAAGTGAATTATCTCCTCCTTGTGGTGGGAAGAGGAACTGCAGCATCCCAGCACAGCTGCCTTTTTTGCCTAAGAACCCAGCGAACCAGACAGGGAACATCACTGCAGGTAAAAAATAAATTTATGAAAAATTAAATTGATTGAAAGCTTGAGAGAGAGAGTGTAATATCAAAGTCATTAAAGGTCTCTGCTTATCTAGATGATGAAAAGATATCCATCAGCCTCACTATCAAGTTTAATAGCCTAATCATATATTACATAATCATTTCCCAAATTAAAGTTGTAAATATACTTTTATGGAGTTTAAATATTTGAAGAGTGTTAAAAAGTTAATTTTTACTTCATGTTTCCGTCTTTTTTCTGTCTGTAGCTCTGCATTCATTCATTTTCCTCTCTCACCTCCTCTCAGGCTGCCCAGTTCCTGTCAGTGATGGCCGCCGTATTGTCGGGGGGACGCTGGCAGCCAAGGACAAGTGGGGCTGGCAGGTCAGCATGCACTGGAGGGGGCGCCACGTCTGTGGAGGTGCCATCGTCTCCCCGCACTGGGTCATCACTGCAGCTCACTGCTTTGTCGAGTAAGAGAGGGATGTGAAGGGTGGAAAAATGGGTCAGAAGTTAATCAATCAATCTTTTTTTGTGAAGTGTCAATTCATGAGAATTGTTATCGCAAGACACTTTGCAAAAGAGCAGGTAAAAGACCTTACTCATTATTTTACTAAGACCAAACATTAATCCACCATGAGCACTTTTGTGGTAAGTGGTAAGAAAAAACTTCCTATTAAGAGGCAGAAACCTTGGGCAAAACCAGACTCATGATGGACAGCCATCTGCCAACACAGCGTTGGGCTAAAAAATGGGATTGGGAAGGATGCAGGAAGGAGGTGGGGGTGCATCCCCACCAACGATCCAGAGGAACCATACAAGACAAGAGAGTTCAGGAGCTCCCAGGAAGATTTACAGATAGTGATTTAATTTAATGGAGAACACTGTAATTCCAGACACTTGAAGAGAAATTTGAAGTTGTAATGCTAAATCCTGTCTACACGTTTGAGGTGTAAGAAATGAATGGTGATGAATGTGTAGATCTTCCCTCAGACCAAAAAGAATGTAGTAATAAAAAGTGAAAACTAAAAATCCTACCAGCTGCTGTGACACCTATAGGCAGTGAAGCTTGTATAGGGATCAAAAACATAATTTTTAAGGAAGAAAAAAAAACTGTTCTTTGCAGTTTGAACATTTAGTGACAAACAAAGAGAGATCAATTCAACTTTATTGTCATTCATCCAGATGCAAGCATTACAGCCAAACTAAATATAGTTTGTCACAGACCCAGGTGTTAAGAAAACTAGTGCACACTAGAGTTTTCATGGCACAACTTCACCAACCGAGGTGCACGGAAAGTGAATGGCTTGAAGAGGTCAGAAAGCTCCTGCAACACTTTAAGTATGGAGATCAACGTTATTAACTTTATTAGATTAACAAGGTTTCGTCTTGTCGTCTTCATCAGGGTCTGAACAACCTCCATGAGACAAACACGGCTGCAAAGGCGGATGTGCTGCATATGCTTCCTTGCTGTGTGTATACCCAATGTAAACATGGGACAGAGACGTAAACGGTGCAAATCTGTTGTTACATTATTGTTACAGTTTCGTTTAAAAAGGGAAAATGTGTCAGCATGTGTTGAACTGTAAACCTGCACAGTCTTACCCGTACACAGCCCCTCTGGGTCCTCAGTCCTCATGGGGAGGCCTGTAATCAAAACTGAATTAGTCACGTCCAAGTCAATTGTGTGTTCTGCTCTAATCAGGTTCAAGTCAATGAGACACAATCATAAATCGAAGGCAATTCAGGACCTCCAGCAAAGTACTTACCACAGTTTGCATCTCAAACAGCAGAGTTTCCATCTGCACAGAGGCTCTCCACTACCCTTCAACATGTCATTTGGATGGAGAGCAATCAGATATTTGAGCACCACTTCAAACTGAGAGCAGCTCATTAAATCATTTGGGGGGGCTGAAGGAAAAAGGATCAGATTTATTTTCAGTTTGCGGGTTTAGATGAACAGTTAAAAGTCGGCAGACGAGTGTCCTTTGAGTCTCCTTTATCTGGGTAAGAACAGCAAAACGACAATGGACGAGTTTCGGCACTAGGCCTTCATCAACGTGCTGAAACACCTCCGTTGTTGTTTTGCCGTTCTGTATGTTGAAGTATTATAATAGAACAGTGGTACTCAGCCTTGTTAGACTTCAAAGCCACATATTTTCTGCAACAGCCACAATCAAAAAACCTCTTTCTTTCCTAAAATATGTGGGAAACACAGTGACATGACATGCAAAGAAACATTTCTGCAGACAATGTTTCCCTTTTTTAAATAATTACTTATCGGCCGACAGATTTTTTTCTCCAAGTTGGACCTAAAGGAGCCACAACTAGTCCCAAATGAGCCTCGAGAGCCTCGGGTTGAGTCTCACTGTTATAGAATATCAGGTTTAAGATTTACGAGGGTCATTTTGTTCTGCTTTTGAACTTGTTACACAGTTTTAACGCTCAGTTTTTGAAAACCTTTCACTCTTCCGGGCTGTAAACAACACTTCTTTTCTTTAATGTTATGATATAGATCTGAAGCAGGGACTCAACAGTATGGGCTTGGTAGGCAGAAAGTCTGGTTACATCGCAGTTTTTTGGGCTTATCCTCTACAGAGGAAAGATGTGCATATGTGTTTTACATTTTAACGTGTTAATTTAAGTAAATTAAGCCATTACCACACTGATTTGCTAGATTAAAGTGACCCACATTAGATCACTGTGCCACCCGGATTAAAAACAACATCAGCATAGTCCACAGTGTGTTGCAGTAATCTAAAGAAAGGCGTTGATGCGTGCACGCTGCGCGGCCCCTCAACTCAAACTCTGTGTCACTGCTGTTTGTGCAGGAACAACATGCTGGAGGTGTCTGACTGGCTGGTGGTGGTGGACACCGTCAGCATCGCAGACAGCTCGCTGGGGAAACGTTACAGAGCACTGCAGGTCCTCCACCACCCTCGATTCAACACATTCAACAACGACTATGATGTGGGACTGCTGCGCACCATCACTGACATGGACATGACAGGTAGGAGGAGGTGGCTCCTCATGGACCTTCTTACACTTCATAAATACCGTAGACGTAATGCCTTTTACCTAATGATAAACAACGACTATAAATTTGGCAAAACATTTACTGAGAAGGTACTGAATTTGTGTTTAAAAAACGTGTTTAAACTATTTGTTATGACCCAGCTTGTTTAGGAAAAGAGTAACATAAAACCAGTTGTTCTTGGTAAAATAAAGTCATTTATTAACAAGGACGTAAAATAGTGAAACAATAGGCAAACTAAAAGGGCCAACGAGTGCTTTTCAATCAATTAATAAAGAAAACAAAAAGAGGACTCTAAGTTAGAGTTTTAGGAATAACTAAACTTGTGAATGAAAAAAAAGAAACTTGCTGCTTTAACTCTATCCAAATCAAACAACAACTTTGAAACAGCACCCCTAACCTAGTGTATCTTAACAAAGAAAGAAAGTCTGGAAAGGCCCAGTCTCGATCAAAACGATGGCCTCCACATATCTAAATCACTGTTTTCACACAAAGTCAAAAATCTTTGTGAGACACTGACAAAAATCTCGGTCCTGAGCTTCTCTCAACGGCACCGGCAGCCTTCTTAAGGCTGTGATGGCGGTGGCGCCCTCCTCTTATAGGTTGCTCAGTTTGGAAAGCATGCCCACCAATCAGGCCTCTTAGGTGGAGACACACACAGAACTTCCAAAAAGAGACGTATCATACAAACACAGATGAGAGGGCACAGCTGCGGCCGGAACACTATCAGATATTCAATTATTTGCAAGCCTTACATGGTTAACACTGTAACAGCTTCAATCCATTATTCAGATAAGAGCATTACAATAATTGACTGATTTAAAGAAATAGCAATCAGCGTAATGGGTTACAAACTCAAACTATAAAAGCCAACGCACTTATCAATGTGTTGAATGTGCTCAGTGTTTTCAGTTAAAGTTCATTTGAGCACAATAAAGTCAGACTTTCTTGTAAAATATTAACTACTCTGACTAGAACTGTCACTACTAAAACACAATGTGGGTCAACAAATGCCTCACCAGGTACCTGCAGGCAGCACATGCCAAGTAAGCAGCCAGTTTTTTTTTCTTTATACTGTATCAGGATAGTTTCCACCACAGGAAAGTTTGAACATATCTAATTCCCTTTTGGCTTGCTGGGGAAAGTTTAGGGATAGTTATAGCATGGGTTTACAGTACATGACTATTTTTCCCGAGTGTAGTTCCATTAGTTTGACAAAAAATAGAAACATAATGGACTAGTGGGGAACACAAGGTCCTTTGGAAGTTCCTTGATGAAAAAAACATTTTTTAAAGCCTGATATTCGAGAATGCTTTTGTACTTAATTTCTCTTTCAAATGCACGAAATACATTTTTAAATGTGTTAATCGTGAAAGTGCTGCAACACATACAGTTTAAACAGTCTGTTATGCACTTTTAAAAGCCAAGTTAAAATACTCAAAGTTAAAAACAAAATGTCAAAATCTGATTTAAAAATGTGACTTTCTTGCAATGGAAGCAAAAGTTAAACGGGGATTTTATACGTCTATGGAGGAACTTGGCACTGGAAAAGCTGACAACATGTGTTTTATAAGTTATAACCGTCACTTGTTTGACAACCTTAATGTCTTTATATCTCCTGTAAATGTAACATTGTGTGTCACTGATCACTGCCCTCTGTTTGTAGGCAGGGTGCGACCGGTCTGTTTACCCAGCCCGAGTGAGTCTTTTCTTCCTGGATCGGCCTGCTGGATCACAGGCTGGGGATACATTCGTGAAGGAGGTGTGATACACTGACACATGGTGCTTTTTTTAATGCTCGTTTTTCTTCTTTATCCCTTCATGTGGTCCCTTTTCATTTGATAACTCACTCTTATCAATTTAAATTCTAAAATAATCCCACATCCTGTGGTTGTTAGAGCTGACCCAACCTTTTTGAGGTTTCAGAAGTAGTTTGATCACAGCCATTTACACTGTATGGACCTAGGCTCAATGATGTCATCCATTGGTTTCTGAAGCCAGCTTTTAGAGCTTGTCGATGGCCTTCACCATATTGGAGATTCTGTCTTTCTGTAAACCTAGTAACAGGCAGAGCGCTGAAGTGGAGGCGGGCCTTAAGCCTCCTCTAAAACAGCTACAACGTTTCCACCAGTCAGATCAGCCACGTCCCTTATTATGAAATTAATGAAAATCAATAATTGAAAGTCCAATGTGTAAGATATCTACTGAATTAAATCATAAATTACTTTACTATATGATCAGACATTAAGGAAATGTGCTATGTTGAAGTGCTGGCTTCTCTGACCACAACGCAGCAGCCAGTATGTCCTCCTTCTGGGTTTAGATTCTGGTCCTGAATGCTCTGTGTTTGTTTGGACCAGAGAAGGTAGGCGGTTTAAGGCACCCCTCAGTTTGCAAAACGACAAACCAACAGAAGATGCAGCGATCGAAGCGGGCAAGAGAACTGGTTTAGATATAACGGATTCTACCTGACCTAAAAAGTCTCGGCATTTATCTCATAAGCTCCACAAGCAGAATCATGGTACAGGATAAATATTGTAGATGCTTTCGAAAAATTGGCTTTTTTTTCATAAACCCCCTTTTTTACCGTATATTTTTCTTTAACTCTTTCTTTTCTGTCAGGCTTTGTGACAGATGAGCTGAGACAGGCTCAGGTCAAGTTAATCGCTCAATCTGACTGCTCCCACTCGAGTGTGTACGGCTCGTTTCTCACACCTCGTATGATCTGTGCTGGATCCATGGACGGAGGAGTGGACTCCTGTCAGGTAAACACATAAAAACTCCATATAAACCCACCTAATAAAGAACCTTTTAAAAATGTACAACTCATCACCAGATCTCTGCCACCACTGAACGTGCAAATGTTTGGTCTGTAATGTTTGCATTTTTTTGGGGTCTTTTTTTAAGGGGGACAGTGGTGGACCCCTGGTGTGTGAGACATCCGATGGGGACTGGCGGCTGGCCGGCGTGGTGAGCTGGGGAGAGGGCTGCGGCCGACGCAGTAAACCTGGCGTCTACAGCAGAGTGACCAAACTGATTCACTGGGTCCAAAAATATACAGAGGTACCTCTCTGTCCCTATATGCCTTTTATTGTTGTTGGATGTTTTGTTGTCAGAGTCAGCAAGCTACACGATTATATAATTTAGTTAGAGCTGTGTCAAATAGATAAGACTCTTTTGAATTGATATCAGACCTGGGGGATTTATTAGCTGTTCCAAAATGCATTGTTTTTATTGTAAGCCAGGGAGAGCAATTTGACTTTCTGCCACAAAGCAAGCTATACAGATAAATCTACAGGTCTCATAACGTCTGGGGTTGAAGTACAAACACAATAGTTTTTTAACAAATTGTGGAAGTTTATTTCATTTGCTCTATCCCCCGTATCAAGTGTTTCATCTCAGTTATACCAACAACAGTTTCGACTTATTTTAATAAACTTTCAGAAGGCTATAACTTTAAAGTTGACTAAGTACGAACAACGGGGAATCAAATGAATAAACAGTAGCAACAAAAGATGATAAGTAAGATGCAGATAGAGCCCCTGTTTACATTAATTTAAAGGCAGAACGCACTTCACAAAAACAGCACATTTCACGCTGTATACTACATATTCATGCAGCTTGTGTTTTCCTTTCTCTATTTTGGTGTAGGGGAAACCAGAGGAGCTGGAGGAGACCACCACAGCGATGTCTGACACGCTAAGACCTGAACCTTAATAAACAGTTAAGAAGCAAAGACGTGTCTCTGCTTGTTTGTTAACAATTAAACAAAAATCATTACGACGTCATATTAGGCTTATAAAGCATCCCATCAAAAGCCCTGCTTTTAATGAACAAAAAGAACCAGTAATTGACGTGGTTCACACTATGGGTGAAATTTGAGTGGAAGTTATTCAATGTAAAACTTTATGGTTTTAGGGATTTTATTTGTTAGTAGTGTGGCTATTTGTTATTGTAGTAACATTTGGTAACATTTGTATGTGGCAGCAGTCACCTGGCATCACCTGGCTAGTCTGTGACTTCACAAAGTAGAATAGGCTACATGACAACAGTCACGTAGTTCAAGTGCAGTCAGACACCACTGTTGTGAATGCAGTGTGCACTTCCTGCATGTCAGTGCTGCAGTATGCTGACCTGCAGAGACGTGAGTGTGGAGGAAGTTGACCTGCCTCACTGTAGAGGGCGAAAAGTGGGATTAACCCACGTTTGGTTGCTCATTAACAAACACTGATTATTGCACACGTAACTTTTTTTTATCTCTGAGTTCATCTAAAGAAAGCTGTCAGACGACTCGGAGCTGTGGGTCTTCTTAAGTAGTGTGTTATTGTCCTGCAGAGGATCCAGCAAAACGAGGCTGCACATTTTTTTTTTACTCCAATACAACCCGGAAGGCATTAACTGCTCATTATCGTCACATTTGTCCCGGTTAAGATCCGCTAGGACGGCTAGGATAGCACCGAGGAACGACAATGAGCTCGGTGATAACACTAAGCAGGGTGACAGCGCTTCACCGGGCTCTGGCTCTCACGCTCCGCCTCCGACCAAACACCGAGGGTTGGAGTTACGCAGCAGCCGAGAGCAGGCGCCTCTGCCCCGGCGTAAGTTATGACTTTGGCCCGGTGCGAGCTCCGAGGAGATCGTACTGCTCCAGGATGGCGCTTAAGGAAGGGCTCTTCTTCAGACAAGTACGTTAATATACTTTAATGTTTTCCCACCGCATTTTAGTTCAATTCGTTACTTTTAAAGAAAACAGAAAAAGCAGTAAAGTGTGTAAATATTTTGGTAGCAGGTAGCATAAGCTAACCTTAGCATTAGCAGGAAGTGAATTAGTTCAGACAGGTGAGATGGAGTCAGCTCAGTTATCTTTGTGTATTAATGTGTAGTTATTTGAAATGAGCACAACTATATGACAGGATCTGTGGATTACATATTTAGCCAGATAGATTCTTTAAGAAGACATATGTGGTCAGAAGGATGCCTCTTGTCCAGGAGGAGCAATGTTTTATGTCTTTTTATTATTATTATTGACCTGACCTTGGAAAGAACAGTCCCCACAAAAACAACCTCTTTTAGCAGCTTTCATCTTTATCAAAGTATTTTAATTATTTAATATCTAGGTTACATTTTCATGCTTGCAAGTCTTTTTATTTATTTATTTAACCAGGAAAGAAAATTCATTGAAAATTAAAAATCTATTTTTCCAGAGTGTCCTGGCCGCACAATTAACAGAGTTTCACACAAACAACGAGGCAGACAAATGTACAAATACAAAAAAAAAAATACATCATTAGGCCTTAAAAGACACAAATAACAAATCTGAACGGCAAATGTTTGTCAAAATCAATCCACAAACACATCAGGTAGAACATCTACAGCCAGGTGTGTCTGCCTCTTGAAAGCGTCCAATGAGAGAAGCTTGTTAAGTTTCAGCTCTTTTTGTAATTCGTTCCAAGTAAAGGGAGCAGCAAACTGAAACGCCTCCCCCCCCCCCCCCCCCCCAGTTCAGTTCTGACTTTTGGAACAGACAGGAAGAAAAAGGTCCCGAGATCGAAGATTATAAGTCCCTGTACTCTTCTGACTGATGAAGGTCAGAAGGTACTTTTATATCGTCACAGAAAAAGCACATTTCTTGTGTTCTTTTACGATGTTATAAGCCACCACCTGTTGCTTTGCTTTGCACGGTACAGCTGAGTCACTCCTCGCCTGTCCTTTTTGTTCAGCTGTTTGAGAAGGAGAGCAGCACCTACACCTACCTGCTGGCAGACACGGACAGCAAGGAGGCGATCCTCATCGATCCTGTACTGGAGACCATTGACAGGGACCTGAAGCTCATACATGAACTGGGGCTCCATGTAAAAGTGGCAGGTATTGCTTCTCATGGATGGGCATAAGATATATATTGTGGTGTCTCCATGAAGTCAGAAAACATAGATCTGTGTACTCCAACGTCTGAGTGTTCTGGCAAATAATATGGTTGCAATATTAGTTTTCTATTTTGGTCAATATTCATAATTATTTCAGAGTAAAACTTTTGAAAATGCTGCCAGTTCCATATGCTGTTTGCTAATATCACACCTAACCATTTTAAGATCATGAAGGGACTTAGTTACAATAAGTTATGCTGATAGACACATGTACACGCTAGAATGAGTTTTCTAGCTGACATCAAATATTTAAAGCATCATGACAATATTGTTATTACAAATTTGAAGTATGCGTGATGAAACCATAGCTCAACACACTTACCTGGATTCCACTTATATCCATTAAAACAGTCCAAACTTGAAAACATCTCAAAACAAAACCTTTACTTTGAATCATGAGCCATTTTCCAGAGTATGCCTAATTCATCAATTTGGAAAATAACATTTTGTAGATTAACTTTTATGAAGTTGTTATCAAACTGTTTTCTCCCCTCTGCATTCACAGCACTTAATAAACCAGCTCACTAACACAGACGTAGAGATCCAGCCTCGACATCCATTCATCCGTACCCTGTATATATTCTCTGTTTGATGTTTGACTCCCAGTGGAACTTATCTGATTCTGAATCTGTGAACATTAATATTTCCCATTGTGGACAATAAGGCTATCTTGTGTATTCTGACAGTAAACACCCACTGCCACGCTGACCACATCACAAGCACGGGGCTGATGAAGAAAAGATTGCTTGGGCTGAAGAGTGCAATCTCTAAATTCAGCGGCGCCACTGCAGACATCCTCCTGTCAGAGGGCGACGAGCTCCCCTTTGGGAAACATGTGAGAAGAACATATAACTTAATTCACTGTCTAAATTAAATCCCAAATCCCATTCTTAGTGTATGAATGTATCACTGCGTCAAAATGTAAGCTGCAATCGGGCTTAGATGCAATTTTTAACCAAGTTAGAATTGTAGTTATTTTTTATTCTGGATCATTTTATCTGTTTGACTGAAACTTTGTTGTTAAAACTGCTTCATAAAAAAAACCGTTTCATGCCGAGATTTGACTTTCGTCTTTTCTCCCCTTTAGCATCTGACGGTGAGAGAGACGCCTGGACACACTGATGGGTGTGTGTCGCTGGTTACAGATGATCAGAGCATGGCTTTTACTGGAGACGCTCTGCTCATCAGAGGCTGTGGCAGGACGGACTTCCAGCAGGGTAGAGTTACACTTGACACATTAATAATCTGACATAAAAGGCTTTGTGTTTCAGTCATTTTATTTCCAAAAAGGCTGCATGACAAAACAAAAAAAATCTTTATTTTGGTAATGCTGCTAGAGGAACACAGGGGGGCAGTAATCATTTGTTTACCTTTGGACTTATCTAACCTTCTAATAGTTGTCTTTCTAATTCAGGCTGCCCTAAGAAGCTCTATCAGTCAGTCCATCAGAAGATCTTTTCTCTGCCTGACCAGTGCCTCATCTACCCGGCACATGACTACTTAGGTAAGCTAAAAATCCACATCACTGCATGCTTATCACATATTTCATGGGGAGACTGGTGGAAAATCTAAGTTGAATACAAACTTTAAGGGCCTGTAAAGTGTTAAAAAGCTCTTTTTTTGCGGGGTGAAGGTGGTGCAGTGGTGTAGCGGTTAGTGTGTACGTCCCATGTATGGAGATTGTAGTGCTCCAAGTGGGCGGTTGGGTTTGAATCCGACCTCTGGCTCCTTTCCTTCATGCCATTCCCCACTCTCTCTCTCTCTCTCTCTCTCGCTCTCATTCTCTTTACCTGATTTCAGACTCTATCCACTGTCCTATCCGTCCATTAAAGGCAAAAAAAAAGCCCAAAAATAAATCTTCCAAAAAAAAAAAAAAAACTCCTTTTCTTCAGCAAACAATTCCTAATGATAAAATTGTTATTACAAGTGCAGTGTTTCCCCTACCATTATATTAGGGGTGCGGCCCGCCATCACAATTTAAGGCCCAGTCCCTTTTAGCAGCCTGGTGTTGCTGCCCATTTTGACAAAATAAAGGCTGGTCTCAGTCAGAGGGCCCTCTGCAGGAAGTGTCAAAAGAGTTTGTGGATCAGAAATAAGAAGAAGCAGCACGACACAAAAAAACCAAAGATGAACTAGAACATGTGTCAAAGAAAGACAGAATAATGCTCGTATGTGTTCAGGCCATGAAGCAGGTTTGCATGCTGTTTTATAAACTAAGATCAATCTTGTGATTTTTTCACGTGTTTATTGATATCCTCGTTTTGGACACAGGTAAATATTCTTTCTGGTGTTACTTAACAGTTTTATACTCTTTCCCGTCTGTGCTTTGCACATGTTTTGTTTGATAATAATTCAAAGCCGTCTCTTATTGGCGTCTGTCCCAAATAAAAGCAGAGTCATTTCATGGACTGAAATAAATAAAAGCCTGGGCTATTAATAGAAGTTTTACGATACATAAAGTAAAGATGGATGAAAAGAAATGCCTTTCCACAATCTGTCTAATGTGAGATTCAGTTTGATACATTCAGATTTATTTCTATCATCTGATACGTGTGTGAGACGATTAATCATCTAAAATGATCACAAAGTGTTCTAAATGTCTGTCAGCAACATGTGGTTTCTCTGCAGTTTGTGTCCACGAACACTTCCATATTTGACATATTGTCTGTGCCTGTCCTCGTTAATCAGGTCAGACGGCGTCTACAGTCGGTGAGGAGCGCAGGTTTAACCCACGCTTGACCAAGAGCCAGGACGAGTTTGTGAACATCATGGACAACCTGAATCTCCCCAAACCGAAGAAAATAGGTATCAAAAGCTTCATTTCATGACCTCTTCCGCCTGCTCTGTTTTCAGAAATCCAGGCCTGAAAATGTCATTCAAGTTTTAATAAGACTATTGAATTTGTTTTACTCCTAACTACATGTCTACCCTGATAACAGTTTGTTTCTCTTCTTCCTTTGCAGATATCTCAGTGCCTGCCAATCTGGTTTGTGGAGTCCATCAAGTCTGAATTTCCCTCTAAAGGAAGGGAGAATCACATCAACTGCATTATAGTGAAACACGTACGTTTACATGTTAGCCTCCCATCAAGATTAATCAAAACCATTTAGTGCATTAATCTGTGTATTTATGTAAATATAAAGATTTATATTGTAATAGATGTTGGCTCAGCATCTAGCCTGCAGCTACATGCGTCAGTGTGATCAAACTTGGAGCAGTACTTGAAACTTGTAACTTTAACTGCACCTTTTTCAGTCTAGAGCCGTTTTCACATATGCACTCCGGATAATATCTAGATAAAGTCCGCGCGAAAAATGAGGCTGTTTGCGTTCATACATAGCCTAAAGAACCTCCGGGTAGCCAAATCTCCGGAGTTTTTCAGGAGATTTCCGTATGTGTGAAAAGGGTTTTAGTCTCTTCACCATGAAGCCCTGATTCTTTCCTTACTTTACTTACATTTCCTTACATTGGTTGAGCTGCAAAAAAGAACAACCCGTGTGTAAACTTGCTCAAAATTCAAAATGCAATCAGTTCTTTTTCAATAATCAGAAAAGGAGAGCTTAAGATCTGTAAATTAAGAAAAATGAACTTTATTTTGTATTTTAAATAAATATAAATGAGAGTATTCTTTATTCAGCAGTTTTTTTCTGAATTGGGGAGGAAACGTAGAACAACGAGGGCTTGGAAAAGGAATCTTCCATTCAAGGTTCGGTTTAGTATTCATGAATGCTTAACTGGAACAATTCAGTTCTTCCACATGGCCTTTCCAGTGATTCCGGACTCCTTTAGCCAAGGACACACACATTCACACACACACACACATACACTTGCTCCACTTCCCGTCCTGCCAACCACAGCCTTTTTTTCTTGCATGGCAGGAACATGAAACCATTCCATTTGCATTTAGACATCTTTGGTTTTCTTCTTAAGCCAATAAACCTTTATTTACGTTGTCTTTATTCATGGTATTAGCGCCACCGTGTGGAGTTATTAAGTGGTGCTGGTGTGAGTCAACATGGCAAGGAAGACTTCAGAGCGCAAGATGTTTTTTTCTATTAATATATATTTGACACCAGAGATTTAATAATTGTATCACAGGAGTCAGCGATATATTGCTGAATCAATATTTTGTTCCACCTCTAGTGAAGCTGGTTGCTGGATTCTCAAGTGTTGTCTGTGCTGCTCTTAGCCTGACTGAGCAGCTCATCAGCCGGTAAAACAGGTTTGTTTGGGAGTGACTGCGTCAGTCTCGACCACATGGTTCTTCCCAGGAAACAAGCACATGTGATACTACGTTGTATGAAACTTCCAATCATGCAGATTTTATTTTTAAACTACAGTTATGAAAAAGGGAATTCCACTGACAATAAACAGCTTTATGTTTAGTTGCAAACAGGAGGTGTGAAGATCTAAGAAAAGTACGTTTTCTATTTTCATTATGGGAAATGTAGTTTGTAATGGTCTGAAAGTTGTCATATTTCTACCTTTGCTGTAAAGATTTTGAACAATGGAGAGAGTCATCAAACTGTGATGGCGGCGGCGCAAAATGAAATCGCTTAAGTTTAACTAGAAAATGTCAAAAGGAGTAATGAATAAACTTTTGAATGAATCAAGAGCTCTTGAATTAATGATTGCCTATTATGCAAAAGCAGACAACTCACTAGTTTTATAATGTATTCCAGGTTTTTGCATTATTAGGAAGTTTCTCCGGTTTTATTATATGAATGGATAAAAATGCATATGAACAAACATGGATGTATCATTGAATGTGAAAGATTACACTGATACTGATTTCCCAAAGCTAACCATGTATTGTCCAAAATGTGACTACAATACATTTAATGTGGTTACTTTGTCACAAAATAGTCACAGTATTAACAGCATTAATCCCTGACTTCAAGTCATGAAACTACAAATATTTTTTACTGTGAGGATCACAAATTTAACATTGGTAATAAGTGTTGCCTCAGATTGGTATATTTCATCTGCAGAAACCCTGAGTGGCAGTATTAGGATCATGACACTGACAAAGTAGAAAAAACCTTTGCGAATACATTTCATACGGCGGGTGCGTAAAAGAGCAACGTGTCCTTAAAAAACTTAAAGGTAAACTCCCCCCAAAGTGTTAGGATCATGTCAAAAGGGCAGGATCTTTGCATCCCCTTCAATACAAAGCTTATATTGCCCTGTTACTCAGTTTATCATCCTGCTGTATTTAATCTGATCCAGCTGCATTTATTGTTTCTTGGTGGGTCTTTGTATGAAAATCTGTCATGTTTTTCGCCTGCAGGGTTTTATTTTCTATAAAAGATGCACAGACACTTGAAATAAAGAAGTCCTGTAATAAAGAAAGTGAAGTTAAAGGTGTAGGTAAGAGAAAAGGTTATTTGTGTGTGTGTCGGGGGGAGTTGCACGGTCACATGTAAGCTAATACTATTATAGCACACATTCACATCGTCCACCAGATGTCCATGTCAGCACTTGAGACAAACAGCATTATGAGGCAGCTTCTGCCTCACTTTATGTTCCTCGCTAACAGACACCTGCATTGTTTTATTCCGTCCAGACAGGAGGCGTGTGGCTGCTGTTGTCCTCAAACTGAAGATATGTTGCTTTAGAGGTACAGAGGTTTCTACGTAAAATAGTCCCTTTCTTTGTTGGCTTTTTTTTTTTCCTTTACCGGCGGGAAGCGATGGTGCCAGCTGTCCTTTCACCCAGTCTGTGTCACCCATCTGCCCGGGCCTCTTTCAGTCTCCCCCTCAGCCCACTTACACTGTGCCACACTGAAAACCTGCTGCCCATTCTCTGTCACACCGGCCACATGTCAGTGGAAAGAATCTATTACACTATCAGCTCATTCAGAAAGGAGCTGTAAAGAGGCCAGTCGGAGCGATAAAACCCTCAGAGCAGATGAGACCCTGAGGAAAGTGTAACTGTTTAAGGACTGAGTCAGAGTTGTCTTTAAGTCATTGAAAAACTTCCAATAACAAGTGTGGTATTTTAAGCTCTTAAAGTAGCACAAACATCAGGAATTTACATTACAGAGGTACTCACTGGTATGTTTACAGTGACTGTGTAATACTTTATGGTATTTTAATCTCCACTGGGATCAATGTAAGACCACTGTAAAGGGACTCGCACCCTGTTTGGGGTCCTCAATAATACGTTTTCTGAGAAATATGTTAGTTTACATACTCTCAGTCTCAGTCGCCCTGTCATGGGATTTCTCAAAGATTTCAGTCATAATGCCATGAAGGATATTGGATATCCGATAGTGTTTTATGATATTTTAATAACTACTTATTCTGTACGGCCTGTTGAACTCTGTAGAAATATGAAGCAAACGAACTATGCCAGCTGTGAACAGGGCCTTAGTATAAAATGAATGAATGAGGAACGAACATGTACTGCAACAGTTTGATTGCAATCTCTCTGATGTTGCACTTTGTTTTAGAAAAGCGTTTCAGTTCCTGTTCAAAGCCATAAGGCACTTACGCTGTTGAAGAATCAACTATCACATCTTGTAGTGACTTAACAAAGAATAAAAATACAAATATCACATTTACCAGCACTAAAAACTCTAAAAAGATTCAACCTTAGCTCACCACAGCATCTCTACCACCTCTCTTATTTGTCAGCTACTAAAAGACAAACTTAATACCCAACATAACACGCCTGCCTTAAATGTAGCTCTGCCATTCTTATTAGTACACTCAGTGCTGTGACCTACCTGTAGCTCCCTGAGTAGCTGAACCAACCCTCAACCTGAGCAAATGTCACAGACTTTATATAAGAAGTGATCGTAGCCAAGGGGTCTGAAAAGTGAAGCTATAATGTGCATGTCCCAAAAATATGCATTATTTTTAATGGCCAGCAGGGGGGCGACTTCAGGGGTGGAAGAAGATTCTACTTCTTCATTCTATTCTGCTTTTCCCTTGATCACTTAGTTTATACCTCATGTCCCTAATGAGGTCATGGTCTCGATCAATAACTTGAACTTTTCCTCAATAATGTTCAATGTGCATACACTTCCCCTCATGGAAGTATAAAAACCCACAAACGAGGTTTGTACTCAACATGAATTCATACATGGTGCAATCAAGCTGCAGCCATAAGCTGGTAAAGCGTAAGTGGAAAAAAACCTTTTCAACTTGGAATAAATGCAATTTGCACTCTATTTTGATCAGTGGTCTACACTCTACAGTCTCCTCTTGTACATTTATAATATTAAAGTTTTCCCCTGGGAGACTTGCATGAAAAGTATTTATGAGGTCTAACTTCACAGTGAACTGGCAATATGCCTGGATGACTCTTTGGTTCAGCACTCCACAATGAAAAAGCCTCGTCAGTTCCCAGAATAGAAATCCCATTTCGGTGCTGGACTTGAACGGGACTCTCACCGTCAGCACAGAGCAGAAACCAATGGCGAAGTCGACTAGTAGACTATTCGTGCTTTGAAATGTAGGCTATACCTTCAAAACAGTCAGCCTACATTATTTGTCAACACCCGCCTCCGTCATCGCCCGCCTCCGCGTGGCCTCACTTCAGTCTCACCTGTTGGCGCCGACAGCAGCGACTCACACTGACCTAGCTGTCATGTCACCGGGGAGGTATTGAATCAAACCAGCTGGAGAGAAAACAAACAGAGGAGGGGGGGATAAGGGAGACAACGTGCCTGTCAGAGTCACAGAAAACTTTTAGCGAGCGCGAGGCAACTTCACGCGCTCCAGACTCGGGCTCTCTGAAAGTGAAAGCGCCTCAAAAAAAAAAAAAAAAAAAAGTTCGCTGAAGTGACGTTTCTCTCGTTTTTTCCGCGTTTCCCCCTCTGTCATTTTTCTCCGGCTGTACTATGTTGTGACCTGGAGGAGCCACAGCTGTTATCCTTAAGGCTGGAGCACGTTTTTCAGGTAAGAGTTGTGTTCACATGTTGTTGTTTCAAGTCGACATTTGTTTCCACCTACAAGTGCAGTTCCTCTCGTACAGAACAGGCAAACAACAACTTCCCCACACGAGAAGAACATGTTCCAAGTGTGCTCAACTTATAGCCCTTAGCCTACTTTGTGTTTTCATAGTGAAAGTTATAGTTACTCTTTTTTAAAGTAGAGTAACATCCGTCTGCACCCATAACAAAAAAGGAATTTATATGGCTTGCTTCCTGATATTTAAGCTCCCTCTTGTTTAAAACCATGCATTATTTGTAAAATATTCCTAGTTCATTGATTCATATTAAAAAATGTATCATATTTTGAGCTAAATATAAGACCCCATATAGTCTAATTAAGATTAATCATACCTTATTTGTAAAAAAGGTTCACACTCACAGTAACTTTCTCTCAGCTGTTTCTCAGTCAAACCTTGTCCCATGACAATAAACCTCAGATTACATAAATTCCCCTTTTGTTTACAGTGACCCTGGGATATCTCTCCTTTTATCCCCCCATCAGCTCACACAGGGTAAACACAGTTAGAGGGAGTGTAGGTGGAGGCAGGATTGTGAGGAGAGATTGGGTTTGGTTGGGAGGGTCTGCTGTCTGGGGACTTCTGTCTTTAGTTATTCTGTCTCTCACTCGCATACACAATCACACACACACGCCTTGTTTTGCACGCCCTTCGGTCAAATCTGTGTCTGAGCCCTGCGTCCTGTGCTGTCATTAGTGGATCACTCTTTTCTTGCATCATGATTCCCAGGGCTTTACTAATGCCAAAGGAATCTCTGACAGTGCAGATGAACCTGTAGCCAGCAGCCAGATGGGAGCTGATAACTGCCCTTTCCCATGATACACCTTCAATCCTTAACTCAAGGATTTTTCTCATTCTATTTAAAGTCTGTATAGGTACATGTATATCGAATGCATTTCATAGGTGCTGCAACCTTTTTCACATCTGATTTTTATACTCGTCACAGTGGAAAAAAAAAACCCTCAGGTGTCACTAATAACATTAATTATGGCTCCATCTATTTTACAAGTGTCCCAGTTTTCCTTAACAGTGTGACAGTGAGCCAGCATACATGATACCTGGGTTTAGAAGATGAATGGAATTTAGCCATAACATTATTATTGTCATCGTTCGTTTAGCTGCCTACTGAATGTAACACTGATTTTGTTGTTTATAAATTTAATCTGTAAAATGTTATATACATTTCCCTGGCCTGTGGTTAGGTTTTCAATCTGGTGTTTAACTCTGACAATTACTAAAACCAAACGTATTACAAATGCATTGATTTAAGCAAAAAGACAGCAAAAGCCTCCTGTTGGTGTAGATAAAACAAACCAGTGTTTTTGCCTTTGCTTGCAACAGATATAAAACTACAACTATTTGATAAGCACTACTTTGCGGTCATTGAGTGACAAAGTACCATTGTTTTTTTGCTGTTTTATTTATTGATTTTAACTGCTTTCATAAATTCTCCAAAGTGTCTACTTTTATCCCCCCCAGAAACAGACTTAAAAATGTTTCTTATAGTTTAAAGTTTTATTTTTAAGACAGATTGTTTGATTCAACACTGACAGGGTGAGTCGCTTTCTTGATTTGCACTCTTTTGTGCAACATATCTTTGTGGTAGCACTGAATTTTTGCAGCTCAGGCTATACCTGTAGTGCTGGAAATCGCTCTTTGACTGATTGGTTAATAGCCTCCAACATCTGGTCAGATTTATGATCACGAATCCAGGATCCTTAATATTTAATTACAACAGAGTTGTTGAACAGCTGCTTTTGCTCTGCACTGAACATTTTAGGAAGTGGCCTCTCTTGAACTTAAAAAAGTGGAGACCATGGTATTACAAAAAAATACTCTTTTGGCATTGGGAACAAAACTTGCAGACAGCCATTGCTTCTATTAGCGCTAAACCAGAATGTCTGTTTTCTCTAACATGAAACTCTACTAATCTTCAGGCTTACTTCTTGAGAATAACCTGTATGATACTAGATTGTGTGAGACTCTCGCTATAACCTTGACATGTACAACTGGTGATTCAAACTGCAGAAAAAAATGTTCTACACACAAAGCTACTTTTGTCACTGCACAACTGAGACCAGCTTGTCAGACACATTTCAGGAAGAATGTCGAAAAACACACCACTAAACGAGAGTGTGAGTGCAGAAATGAGCCCTGCAGCTGTGATTTAGGTCGTCTCTTTTTTCCCCACTTAATAGTCTGATTAATTTTAAGTGGACCAATTGCATGATTCAGAATGCATTGAACTGCATTTGTTTTCCTGCTTGTTCTCTCTGCTTGGGGGTATTGTGTCTCGTGCTTTGCCGCCCAGGTGCTATTCAGGACTTGCCACTTTTGTCTCGCAGTCACACATTGACAGCTGCACGAGAGCCAAAACACTCTCCTCTCACCTGTTTTTCCGGCTCACAACTGTGTACCACGATGACAGCTTCCTGCTCTTTGGCGCCGAGCCAGCGGGAGCCGCATGCAGAAGGTCCAGAGGTCACTGCTGGAGAGTCCCCCATGGTTTATTAATCCGCATGATGACAGTATGATCTTTGCACGAATGTAACGACAGGCCAGTAACTGTTTGATAATGCAAAAATAATTGCCATTACAAATTCAAACAAATAGAGGTTGATGTTGCTTTCACGTGCACTCATGTAGAAGGTGTGGCCGTTATTTACCCTTTAAAAGAATCTAGCGCATACAAATTAGTGTACACAAACACAACGCTAAACGTTTGTCCATCCAAACACAACTCTTTTAAAATGACGCGCATTAACTTATTGTGTGTCTTAATTTTGGAAGACCCAAAGTGAAGCATGGTTAGATAAAGGAAGTGGCGCGAAGAAGGGCTCCCATAGCTCCATTTTGACCAAAAAACAGGAAAACAACTTATCCTCTCTGGAAACATTGTGTGCATTAGACACAAATGTGATGATGTCAGGCCTGCTGTTGATCACAGAGTGGAGATTTGGTCTGTTTGAATGAAGCCCAAGCCTGTAATTGTGGAGGGGGAAATAACACAGACTTGTCGAACTAGATCAGAAGATTAATAGCCGGTTTTGGGTTTTGGTTTTATGCTTCTAGCAGACGAGAGGACTCCACTTACAGAGACTAAAGAAGCATATGTTATCTGGATAGATACTTTATGCCGCTGTTTTAATCGCATCTGAGCGAAACAAGCTGAGGGAAGCGCTGTCAGGAAAATACACAAGGGTACAGAGTCTTGATTGAAAAATATTGTTCAGCCCAAATATGATCGTTCAAGAACATTGTCAATCAGACTGTCGTACTCCCTTTTGGTCTCTGTGTGCGAGTCCTTCCTTGCCGTATCCAACAGTTCTGTTTCATCCCTCACAGCTGACACACATCACCTATCTACTGTTAACAGTGCAGTGCATAGTGACCCAGAGGATAGTCCCTGTCACTGCTGGGTCACTTAGCTCACTATTTACTAACACAATACTTGTTTAGTCAATTCTACAAAAAAAACAGTATTCATGGCGGTGCATTGAATTTGATATTTCTGTCGCAGATCTCAGAGAACTGCAATGACCTGACCTCTTCGTCGGGCCTCTGTGGATTAATTTTGTCATTGTACATTGCTCCCTCTTTTGCAGGGCATTTAAGCTCACATGCTCAGTGTGTGACATGTTTTCCATATAGTACATTGCATTGAAAGAATAGTGACAGACTTTAATCTGCGTTCACAGAGCGCATGCCACCGTCAGAGGCCTTTTGTCCTGCGTGTTACCGTTGGAGTATAGCTGTTGTCCGTGTTGACTTTATGGTTTTGTGTACACAATGCTTAGCCGCACTTTTTCTTTTTGTCAGTCACCAACGAGGGGTCCAAACAGGGACAAGGTCATTTCACAGGGCTACTGTGGTGCAACCAGCTTTCAGTTTAACATATTATATCTCAAATTTGTTGTTAAGACCCAGGTCTTAGTATGTTTCCCCTGTGTATCCGCCACACTGGCTATGTCAATTTGATTACAATAGAATAGAATAGAATGTCTTTATTGTCATTATACAATTGTACAACAAAATTATTTGCCGTCACCTTAAAGTGCACACACATACAAGCATCCACAGCTAAAAACAACAAAAGAAGAAAATAACAAAAAAGGAACTCTTATTCAGGTAAGATGGGCAATGTATGGTAGGAGTTATTTACATGTAGTAGCATAACAGAATATAAATAGATATTGCAGAAATATCACATAAATATTGCACAGTATGAAATTTAAAATATTGCAGAAATATAATGTTACCTCAGTTTAGTTTGAGTAGAACAGGGGAACATATCCAAAAAGCACAACGAACGTCACTTTCCTCATCAGAATCAGCCCCATTTATTCAGTAAACACCGTTGAATGTCTTCTTTGTGAGAAAATTAGTAATTCTCAGGGATATTGATACTCTTAAACATTCACCAACTCCAGCCCTATTTGTAACACACTAAATTCATTCTCAAATTCTGATTTTCATTAGTCAAAGACTTTTGTCCAAAGTGAAGTATATCTAAGAGTAAGCTGAACAGTTAGAGAATAAAGCCCAGTTAATAATAAAGACATTATATCCTCCTAACCTCATAAACACAACGTATTCCCCAAACTGCCATCTCCCCCGCCCAGCAAACTGCCTCTGTAGAAACTAGATTTCTATCTTTCCTGCTAACTTGATAAGAGAGACACCAGCAGCATTCACATGAATTTAAGTCTAAAGCCCCGTTTCCACCAAGCGTTCCGGTTCAGTACGGTACCCATTTATAAGTGTTTCCACCGTCAAAAGTTGGGAATGGTACCAAAATAAGGGATCTATACCGTCCTACCTTTTTTGGTACCCTTCTGTTGGGGTGGCAAGGGTACCGATCCCACCCTAAAGCGTCCAGTTTACTGTATCCCTGTTCTTCTTGAACTTTAACTTAATTTATAGCGGGCTACTCTGTGTTGGGCTGCTATGATGTCACACTATTACATAGCTGAGACGGCTATATCCAAATGTACCAAACTGTACTGAACTAAAACGGACTGCTTGGTGGAAACGGGGATTGTTTGTTTTTACCCATACAGCAACATAATATGTAAACTGACTGCTACATGCATCATTTATCACCAAACACACAGTGATGTGACTGAAACCTCAGCGTGACAGGAACTAATAAGAATTATTCAAGCACATAGTGAGATAATATGACTGCTCTCTCTCTCTCTCTCTCTCTCTCTCTCTCTCTCTCTCTCTCTCTCTCTCTCTCTCTCTATCTCTCTGTGATGGTGAATCAGCTGTTGCTGGTTATTACTTATCTGTGGTTGATCGTTAGCACTGCAGAGTCATGAAGTCTTCTGAGATCAGTTTGGGAGTGTGAGAGCGATGTCTTGTGTTACGTCTGGGTTTCTTTGTTACATAGCACACACACACACACACACACACACACACACACACACACACACACACACACACACACACACACACACACACACACACACACACACACACACACACACACACACACACACACACACACACTCTTCATTTTGAATTTCATCTCTGTTTTCTTATCTTATTCTCCGGAGGCGCTCCCCTCCCTACGATCAAGCCTAATTATTTTGGGCACAGAAGTCTGTTTTGTTCTTCGATTTTGCTCCTGGGCTGAACTTTTCTCTCTTTTTCTGTATCTGCTGATTTTGACTTCCACAGTTAGTGTTCTTCTAACGGTCTCACTCTCTCTTGTTCTGTTTATGCATTGTGTTTGTTTAACCTCTTGTTGGCTTCAAAACATTTCATGGACTTTCCTCCACCTCTCTCTCTCTCTCTCTCTCTCTCTCTCTCTCTGTGGTGTTGATAGTGTATCTAAGTGGACTTTAGCTGGAGGTCGGACTGCAGAGGTTTGCACTCAGGTTTGTTTTATTAGTAATATGACTCAGCGTGAAGCTCTGTGGGTTTTCTCTGGAAGTCGACAGCTTTTACTGGAAAGCAGAGGGTCAAAGAGCACAGCGGGAATTATTCCAAGTTGTACAAATGATCAGTACTGGTAGCAAGTTTAACTGAGGGGTAAATTGTGCGTCCAATGTAACAAGGCGAGAGCCCTATTTTCACCTTAGTCATTGGGTTCTTACTATATGAAAAGCAGCTTTCAGATGTTTTAGGGCATACAATCCTTCCATTTCTCTTCTAAGCATCTACTTGTGAAAATCTGGATTTCTTTTCTCTGTTATTCTTCAATTCATTGAGCAGCTTTTATCCAAAGCGACGTACATACTGCAGAGAGTCAGTACAACACAAGCAAGGATCTAAAGAGGAGGTGTCCTATCGGGCAAAAGTGCTGACAGACAGTGCACTTCTTTAGTTTTTATTTCATGTTTTATTTTTAAGATAATTTTTGCCTTCACTGATAGGACAGCTGAAGAGAGACAGGACATGTGGGCAAGTGAGAGTCAGGGTACATCTGTCAATATGCCGGTGGAGCGCCAGTGAAGCTGTGAAGCTCAGTGACATAGCATGACTCTGTAGTTACAGAGTTTGGGTGATCATCTAGCCTTCCTGAAGTCCTGACCTGTCACTTGTACACAAATGGAGCCCTGCGTTAGTTCAGGCTGAATACGGCAGTCCTGCCCGCAAGCGGCCATCAGCTGATCTGAGATCTGGTCATTATCAGTAGAAGCAAGATGCTAGCTTTTGACTTTTTAGATTCCACATCCTGACGTTCAATCTCCATTTCTCCTGTCTGTGACCTGCGTGTCTTTCCCCTCTCTGATCTCTCTCTGGATTTCACTGTGCCAGTTGATGTTTGGAAGCCCTCACTCTTATCTCTAAACTGTGTATTTATCTCTTGTTCCCACTCTGCCTTCATCCGCTGCAGCCTAATAAGGGCTGGACTTAGGAGGAGAGGGAGGGCACAGAGGGCGAGAGAATATGGTGGGAAAAGGTTGGACAGAAGGGATCAGAAGTATTTTCCCACAAATAGTTTTTGTGTTACTGCTTTAGGGTATAGAGACACTACGCTGTAGGGGAATAAAAGGTGGATCGAATAAAGAGACCAGAATACAAAAGCTGTATAGATTGACAAATTCCTAAATGTTGGGGAAGCACTTTGATGTAAAACAGTGTCAACACAATAGAAAATGTGACAGACAGTACACCTTCACAGGACTTCAAAGACTTCTCTGATGTGCTCCAACATTTTTGTGGGCGATCCCTCGTTGTAGGTTTGTATTGATTGTTGTAGCTCCATTCATATACTCTGTCGCTGCTCATGTACTTCAAAGGCCTTCGTAAAGAAAAGAGTATTTATCACTGCACAAACACCAGAGTCCTTCACTATGAAAGAGACCCTGAAACACTACCACTAACCATCGCCCACATCCTGAAACCTCCTCTCTCTCTCTTTCACTTCACTGGGAGGGGCTTTTCTCCTTCACACACCAGTTCCTGAAAGCCGAGGGGGGATTTTCTGTGTTTTTAAAGTGCTTATGCAGTACTCCTCAGCTGCGATATCCTCTTTCTCTAACTCTCAGCTGATCCCTCACACGCCTCCAACCGTGCAGCAGATTAGATTACTACAATATTCCACCTCCTCCAGCTCTGTATCTCTCATTAACATCATCTTTCTTTCCTCTCAGAAATGCCCCAACACAACATGGAGAGCACCAGGAGTCAGTGGCAGCAGGGTCCGAGGCCGCCGTGGATTACCAGAGTGGCCGGCGGTCAGAGCCCCGCCTCCTCGGGGGCGGAGTCAGATACAGAGAGTAGCAGCACAGAGAGTGAGAGGGTACGATGCAGCTGTTAATGATAATGTAGTATTTCAACTTATCCTCTGTAGCACCTTCAACGAAAGAAGAAAGAGAACATCTCCTGCTCCTTGAAATTAAAAAAATGAACTGTCATGTTTAGACTTAACGCTTTGTTGGTGTAAGCTTGGATGTGGTGACATTGTCTCCTTTTATTTCCTCTTTTGGTCAGTCCTGCGTTAAAAAGCTGGAGGGGGGCTCACTGAGGATCCTTCATTCACCATCTTTGGTCCAACGACGAATCACAGAGATCGACCAACACAAGGAGGAACTAAAGATCGAGGTGAGCATGTGAGACGAAAGTGGCCAAATCATAGGGGGGGGGCACAAAAACATTTAAGAGTCTCATCAGCTGATAGAGAAAACAAGTGATGTTGTTGAGTTCGGGACTGTCTGTGTGGCTTACACAAAATGAATTGGAGCTTAAACGAATACATGCTTAATCATTTCAATTAACAGAAAATATAATTGTTGAGAGATAGTTAATTATAATTTCACATACTTAAAAATAGTCAAAGGAAAATCTGGTCCACCATGATGATTAGTGATCTCAGTTCAGACCTTCATTGTACCTGAAAGTTTAATTTGATTTACATCAGTGGACAAAAACACAACAGATAAAAAGACATCGGACAGTGCAACACATCGTGATGGAATACAACCAAGAAAAAGAAAAATGTAACTGTTTGTTAAAGATGGAATAACAATAATAATAATAATAATAATAATAATAATAAAATATATATATATATATATATATATATATATATATATAGTGCTGCTTGAAAGTGCAGTCATGGTTTAAAGAAGATTAAGAGCGTTAATCACACTAGGGAATATACATAAATGTGTTTCTGTTGGTCTTATTCCTGAACAGGCTGTACCTCGGGAACAGAGGGGAGAAGAACAAATTCATCCAAGAGAGCTGGCCACAACTGGCAGCAACCATATTATTTTGGTATATATGTAATTTTTTTAATCAGAAATGACAAACATTTTCCAGTTAAAGCTCGGTCAATGCTGTAGAGCCAAGCTTTAACTGGAAAGTGTTTGCCTTTTCTGCTCAGAAAAATACAATTGTGCCAAAATGTAGTCCAACAGTACTACATTTTAAAAAATGACAGTAAACAGATTATCTGTTGGTAGAACAAAACTGAGCTTTTTAAAGAATTTACTTTGTACTCAGAGAATATTTTTTCTTGTTAACACGTCAAAGACTTGATGACTAATTAAGAAATAATCAACATACATTTACATGCTGTATGATGAAGATGCAGAAAGGTTGTTAAGGTTACATTAAGGGTTCTCTTAACACTGAACGACTTCTTCAACAAAGCCACAGAGTTCAAGTAAACACTAAAACGATTTTGATTGTGTCTCTGCTGAAGTCTGCACATTTTAATCTCCGAGCCTTTCCCAAACACCAACACAGCCACTGTAAAGGAATGCATGTCTGTGACTTACTCAACCTCTGGTCAGTGTGATTCACCTCAGCGTCTGCTGTCCTTTCAGCTGCAGCTGGAGATCGCTCTGCTGCAGGGAGAGCTGCAGACGGAGAAGAACCAGCTGCACAGACAAACACAGAAGCTGCAGACTCTACAGCAGGACGCCACACAGAGAGAGGAGCACAGACAGAAGGACAGACAGAAGGTAGCATAGCATTGATTATGTGTTTTATTTGTTAGTATTGAAGAACTTTTCTATGTTTTCTTTGACAATGAAGCTGTGTATAGTTGCTGTAACACTGGAACGGCCTCACAGCACTTTCAGCATCGCTACAACACGCTGAAGGAATTTGATGTAGAAATGCGTGGGCTCTGTAACGTTCAACCAGCCTCAACACTTAATGTTGTCAATGATAAATCATTTCCCGGCTGCTACAGCTGGAGCAGAGCTGGTTTGGAGTTAGAGGTCTGCGGTCTTTCAGTACCAACAATACAAACATGGTTGTGAAATTGATTTGTCATTGTATTCTTTTTGTCTGGGTAGAAATTGTTTTTGTTATGCTTCTGTTCTTTATCCTGACTCTATTTTTTTTTTTTTTTTTTTATCTTTGACTGTGACAGCAGGAGCGAATGAGGCTAGAGGAGGAAAGAAGCAGGGTGGAGGAACTCAAGAGGAGGTGTGAGGAGAAGGAGAAACTGATCCCCGGTCAGCCTGAGAGCCAGAGAGAACAACTGACACAGCAGCTGCAGCAGGTAAGCGGCTGAGCTGAACACAGTGTCTTCAGTCTGAAACAGCTTATTGAAAAAGGATCTGATACCTTGATGATAATGTCTTTATATACTTTGTAAGTTTGAGAAAGTTCTGCTTCATCTTTTGTGAAGTGTAGCTGAGTGCAGCGCTATTCAGTCACATGCCCTCCTGGCTGTGACAGACTACCCCTGAGATCTCCCTCAGCTGTTCGTTCACATGTTGCTGCAGAAATCAAGATGACAGAAGAGGTGACATAGTCTGACCCTATAGTGATGTTTTTTTTTAGTTTTTTTTTTACTTAATATCAATTATATGTGTAATTGGACATTTTTAGAGTATCAACAAACGAGTGGAGAAGCACATACTTGCAAGTAGAAAAGAGTATGAACATGCTTCATTGCAGGCACAATGACCTCATTGGTTTCATGATATAAATATCGTCATCC
Source organism: Labrus bergylta (assembly GCF_963930695.1). Taxonomy (NCBI): domain Eukaryota; kingdom Metazoa; phylum Chordata; class Actinopteri; order Labriformes; family Labridae; genus Labrus; species Labrus bergylta. The sequence continues at coordinate 19,940,865 of NC_089202.1, forward strand.
CCGCCTGCTCGCTTTTGGTGAATTTCACTGACTATTTCCTTCTGCTTTCACACATACTACAAACATTTTGTGCATGTTTGAAAACATCATGAAGACGATTTAACATGTCGTTCTCATGAAAAAGCACACGGGTCATTTCAATGTTAAAGACATAGAGGCAGTCTGACCAGATCAGACCTTTCAACATTCATATAATATTTACTTTAATGAGGCCCAAATCCAAAGATTAACATAAATCTGCAGCAGCAAGATATGAAACAAGAAGAAACAGAAGTGAGCGTGATGTTCTGTCATTAGAGATGTTAAAAATGAATGTTATCGCCCATGCACAACCTAAAACAAGTATTTTATTAAGTGAAATACTTGGCCAGAGATGTTGGAAGAGATTTTTCTCACATATTTTTTCCCCTCTTCTTTTGTAATTTGTGCACAAAATATTTTAAAAATAAACCTTGCACAATGACAATAATAATCTGAAGAATATCACACGACTGTGCTGCTTTTTGACCAAATGTGCCATCATTTGTGAATGAGGTCATTGGTAAGATCATGTAAAAAGCACCTTGTGTGTGTTCATGTTGGAATAATCTAAAGCTTTCACTCGGACAGAGACATGAAGTCTGATATCAGACATTTGAGATTTGAAAACAATGGAAGTTCTTCTTTGAGAATATATATTCAATCCAAGCTGACTGACACAACCTCCTGTATGTTTTTTTTTAAACAAACATTACTTTGTACCAATCTTTGTGTTTGTGTCATGTGTTTGCGGGAGTTTTCACTTCTTCAAATTTTCTCCTATTGGTGAAGCCTTCTTAGTTCAGCTGTAGTCTGACAGGTGAGCTGTGACGGTTTCTTTGTAAGCAAACGAGTAAACGAGCTATCTTAATAGAAAATCTATTAGATTAGCAGTGATTCAGTTACCAGTCAAAACAAGCTTTCAAACGGCCACGTCTCTGCTTTTTCCGACTACTTGTTTGTTTAGAAATGCAACCAGCTGTCCTCAACCGATTTCTGAAAACAACAAGATCAGAATTATTATCACAGTTTAGATACAAAGAAACTGAAAATCTATTTCGCAATGTTGTTTGTTGCTATCTGTAAAAAAACTAAATCTGAAACTGATACTGACAGTGCTGTTTGACTCATGACGGCATGTCTCAGACAAAGTTTCATCAGGGCTCAGTTTGAATGTTGTTTTTTCTTCACAGTGTGTGATTGTTCAGTTCCTGTTCAACCTGATGTGAAGCTGTTTAGTCAGAATACACACAGACATAGTTCATAGGACGTCCACATGCCTTTGTGAATGTGACAGATGGGGATAAAAGACGGCCTTGTTTTACGACATCCAGCAGCAGGTTGTTAGTTTGTGTTCTGACATGTCAGATTTATGTGGAAAGATCTCTGCAAACTGGTTTGTCAAAAATAATTGCGCCACTGAGAACACGATGCAGACGTGCTCACATCCAGAGGACGGCCTGCACCAGAGCAACACACACGTGTTGTGAACAATGAGGCTGTACGAGTTTGGATTACAGCTCATAGTGACAAAGAACTAAAAATGAATTTTCTGACAGTTTTTTGCTAATTAGTAGAATTGAATTGCTGTCCATTGTGAAAAGACTTCCTGGAGCCTTTGTATTCATAATAAGACAGCTGCTACCTTAGGAAAAAGAATTGTATGTTTTATTGCACACAGTTAATCTGTGGGGAAAATTCTGCAGATTTCTTGAAACCAATAGATATCTTAAAATGAACATGTGATCGTTTGGTGGAGGCACTTTGCATTGTCTTTTATAATATTGGCTGAGTCAATACAAGAAAAAGGTTGTTACTGTGATAAGAGGTAAAATGCCTCTTTCTAAAGAACAAATAACTTCAGTTCATTCATTATTAGATTAGGTTACGGCCGCCACCTTCCCGGGGTTACGATCTAAGTGAGTGACACGCCTGCTGCACACACGTTGATGATTTGACATTGATGTTTATGGTTTTGTTGTTGTCGCGGTCTTGTCGTGGTCTGGGAGCGCTCTAGTCTCTTGTATTTCTTGGTCTTGGTTAATGTGGTCTTGACTACAACACTCGCAGCAAACACACAGTGTCAACAGTAAAACCATTCAATCATACAGTACTCATGAGATAATAAGACTAATTATAATACAATCAGAAGCTGAAACAGTTGCATACAGAAAGTTTGAATTTAAGACTTTATTACTGAGCATTTAAAAACAGTCAGGGTCACTAAGTTAAAGGTTTAAAATCAGACTGTAGATTGTTCCAGAAAAAGGTGCAGAAAACACTTTTCTTTAACAACTCATTTCAGACTTTGGGATCAACAAACTCCACAGAAGGTTGTTGATGGTCCTAATATTGTAGTGCATCTCAGTTTGAATAAAAAGTTAAAGCAAGGGCCGTGTGCAACTGGAAACAAGGTTTAAACTCTGTAAAAGTCTTTTTTTAATCTGTTTTCCAGCGCTTTAACCAACCTGGACCTACTCCTACTGAAGACTGTTATATTAGACTAATCGTTGTGTGTTTTTACTCAGGAGAAAGAGGCGATGGAAGCAGCAGCCCGGGCCTTTGAGGACTGGGAGTTTCGTGTTCTGGAGCAGGAGAGCGGCATTGAAGAGGACGAGAACTCGACGGACAAAGAGAAGGAGAGAGAGAGTGAAGAGGAGGCGGAGAAGGAGATCTCCTGTCAGCGGCAGGCAGTCAACAAAGCACAGGTACACAACATGTCTTTGAGGAGTTTGTTTGAGGATGTATCAGCTGCTCCTGACATGTTTTTCAGGTTCATGGCTTATCGGCTTGTCATGTGCTTCATGTCAGCGTTTACGCTGGAAGGCTGAAGGTCAGTACAGACTTATGACCTCAGACTTGATCAGAAATATGTAGGAGCCCTCATAAATTAAATAAACTTTAAACACATGTCCAATGGTGAATTGTTACATAATCATTTTCAGTATAAGTCTCTAGTTGTCTGTACCTCTGAATAAAAGCGATACAGACTACCTTCAAATTCTAAAAACATTTATTTAAGTTTTTTAATATTCAGTTATTGTTGGACTGTATCAGAGATAATTGGTGCATCTGATTCCAACAAATTGCATTGTTAGCAAACAAGAAGACAAACGTACTGCAACAAAAAGAACAACAGCTTATTATTTTTGGGCGACTGTGGTTCAGTGGTAGAGTCGTTCATCTCTTAACCAGAATGTTCGGGGGTTGGATCCCCAGCTTCTGCAGACACGTGTCGATGTTGATCGCTGGGCGAGACACTTAACCCCGAGTTGCTCCTGCTGCTCCGTCTGCGACGTGTGAATGTGTACAAACGAAATGAGTTACTTCTGATGAATACTTTACATAGAAGACTCCACCATCAGTGTGTGAATGTGAAGGTGTGACCTGCAGTGTAAATCGCTTTGAGGACTATGATGACTAGAAAAGCACTTTACGAACTCAACAAAGTCCGAGTACAAAAACTTTTAATTGAGTGTATAAACTCAACAAGATAAAACGTCAGTATAAAGTATAAAGGTTCAGAAGAAAACTTAAACTGTGACACCTTTTTCCTGATAATTTAGTGAGCCAAAGTTGCTTTTCTTGCTGTACTTTTGTTTTGCAGAATCCTCCATTTTTCAATTTTGTAAAATAAATTATCTCCTTTTTAGCATTAAAATAAAGAAGAGAAGATCAGTTGGTGACCTTAAAAGCTACACATCGGAGTCTCTGCTACAATGATCACATTGTTTTTGAGATGTTTGATTTTTTTTTAGAGCTGTAAATCATCTTCAGATACAACAGACCATATTTAGTTCTCTTACACAGTGAAAGTTATTGTTCCTGTTGGACTCACTACCACATTATAAATCTATTTTCTATATTTTAAATTACAATGCACACTAACATACACACTCTCATATTCTGCCACAGGCCACCATTCTGATTCTGATTTAAGGTTAGGCCTTGACACGAGCGTGAACTCTTTACCTCACGCGCACCAGCGTCACCCTGACACTGTCACATGACTCCGTAAAGCACGCTTAATTACATCAGAGGCCACCATGAGAGAGGGTTAAAGGAGCAGAGCAGAGCAGCTAACAGTAAAAACACGAGGTGAAATATTTTAAGAGGATGATCGTTATGATCTTAAAAACGAATACGGTGACACTGATTATATTTGATACTCGTTCTTTTGTAGTTAGCTAAATGCTAAAGCTGTATTGCACTAAAGTGTTTGGTATTGGTAGAAAAATGACCTGATTATTATTCACAGATTGATTCAAAAATTTAAATCCAAAGAATTATTCTTGATCTATATTCGGTGTAAATAAAAGCAAAACAGTTGAGGACTAAAACAACAGTAATGGTTCCCTGTCTTTCCACTAACTGAAAAGGATTAATCCCAGTCATCACCTGGAGCGTACAACCTGTTTTTAAGAGGCAGAGCGCCAGTGAACGGCCTGTGATTGGACATTGTTTACTTTTGAAAAGAGCGGGCCTCTTCTGTCACACCCTCTCAGGCCCTCTAAAGGAAGATTGACTTTATAGCCTCAAACAAAGCGTGATTTAAAGTGGACATTCAAGGCATTTTAAAAAAAGACAATTAAAACTGCAGCTTAATGATGGAGAGAATCTGTAAAAAAAAACAAGTTTGGATTCACACGATGATGTGAAGAGACCTGGAAGATGTTAGCACACGTGTGATAAATCCTACTTTTCTAACAGCAGAGCAGAGAGGCTCGACAGTTGAAACTTTTAAACCCGAGTGTGCTCTTTGTTCTGATGGTGAGTTATCGTCGCGAACGTGTGTCTTCAGTGTTATTCTGTCTTGCAGATAATTTATTTGGCTGCAACATTCAATCATTTGAAGAATAAAAGGACTGTTAGTGTAAAGCTCCTCTAGAAATTCTGTGAGCTGTCACTTCAACACAGAGTTTCTGTTAACTATATTTATGTATGTAAGTGTGTTTTTTTTAGGCTCACAACACAGGGACTTACTAGTTTTGCACATATTTGGATTTGAAGAAAGGAATTGGGTAATGTAGCTCCATCCAGACATGGCAGGCACATGGTCACGATTAGAACAAAAGATTTATCCCATCATCAAACAAACTCATGAGAATAATGGTGACAGAGAAAATTCTAACCTGGGGCCCCAGATACCCTATTTCCAATGTCGCAGCCTATGAACAGAGGCTGTAGTAAACCACGCTCGGCCGTGGGTTTCGAGTTTTACGTCTGCTGCTTGCTGCTTGCTGCATGTCATCCCCCCGCCCTCATCTCCCAACATTTCCTGTCTCTCTTCAGCTGTCCAATCCAATAAATACAATTATGGACCAATACATAACTTTAAAAAACAAAATAAAATGTGAATATTATAATCAAGTCATGTGTACTTGCCTTGTTTTTAAATCCACCCTAACAGCACACACATACAAAGATAGGAAATCAAAAAACAAAAATAAACAAAGCATCATGTTTTTCATTTTAATAAGAACACCAGCTATTAAAGCTACAAACAAGTCTATAAGATAAATGACTGTGAAATTAAACTGATGCAGTCTGTCAGTCTGATTCCCTTAAGTATACCTATAACTACACACTACATACAACAACACAAATAACATACCTAAAGAGGGGACTAGATCCTGTGAGTTGTTTTCTGTTGTCTATTCTCTTCTTGATTATTGAAGCTGGTTCCTGGCAGGTATCTGTACACAGTTTAGTCCACTTTTGCTCGAGGTTTCTGCCCGTTTTAAGGTTGTGGTTTCTGCCACTGATGCCGGCTGCTTTCTCATTGGAGGATCAACTTGTCTCCTTGTAAATAATAAAAAAAAAAAAAAGAGTCCAGTCTAGACTGGATTTATGTGTGAAGTGTCCTGAGGTGACTTTTGTTGAGATTGAGCACAATGAAAATAACAATCAATTGATTAATTGATTGATTATACTTAATCTCTAAACTTAGCCTGAGAGCTCATCTTCTTCGGCACTTTGCCTCGAGGATGTTAAATAATTATGTCATGCAGGACAGACAGACTGGTGATCATAAGTTCCCCCTCTAGGAGTCGGGTTATGATATTACAGGTAGGAGCATAAAATAACAAAAGATGAACAATTAGAAACTAAAGGTTTATCAAGTATCCCCCATTAGAAAAATGAAAGCATAATCCAGTGTGTTTACATGGACTTAAGTGTCCCAGTTATTAGCCTTATCCCAGTTTTTATCATATTCAGGATATGACGTTTACAGGCACACATAGAAACCTGGTTATTCATATACTTGTATACTGATATCCTGGTTTCTGATTCCTGCATCTTATCTGCGCAGGTGCCTGTGATGTTTATTATACAACACATACACTCTCAAATCTGAGAAATATGAGACTGTGGCTTATTGCTAGCTTAGCTCCATTATATGCCAGCATCATGTTGCAGACATGGCGTATTCACCTCATCTCCAGCAACAGAAGAAAAGCATGACAGCAAATATTAAACACGTCCTCTCCTCTGGCTTGTGTCAGAGTGTCATGTTGCCGCCACCATGTTTGTTTTGCCGATACGTCACTTGGCTGAGGCCACACCTGAGCAGGAAGTCGGCACCTGTCAGAAACTGTTGTAAAGCATATACATGCCACAGTATCCTGTTTTTAGAGTTAACCAGGTTGCAAAAATCAGATTTCTTTCATGTCGGGATATGCTGTTTATATGCACAAACAAAAAAACTGTGTACTTAAAAACCAGATCAAAACTGAATACCACGTAAAGTCCACGTAAACACATTTGTTGTGACATTTGAGTGAAAGTCAACTAAAGACGAAAGCATTCACCCTGTAGGGACCAGAATTTCTTATTTATTTAATCTTCTAGCAGCCGTTGATTGAACCTTTAAGTCTGGCTCCACAGTCTGACAGACATTTAGTTAAACTTGGGTGGGAAATTATGCTAAAAGTAGCTTTGCTAACACCTTTTCTGCTACCTAAAGGTAATGATCAATCTCTCTTGTTATGACTCAAAACAAGTAACACTCCTCTTATTACTTATGTATATATTTTATTAACTGAAGATCTTTGATTACATCCTGGAAAAAAAATATTTAAAGTGCTGGCTTTTCATTACCATGACAGTTATCACAAGATTTTATGAGTAAAGACAACAGAAAGTGAAAACAGTACAGGATTGTTCCTCAGTCAGCTCGAGTATGTAAGAGGAGGAGTGAAAGAGATGAAGTGAGTGGTTGTGTGAGAGGGATGGTAGTTGACTCAGCTGCATATGACAGCTCGTGTCTGTCTATCTGTCTGTCTGTCTATCTGTCTGTCTATCTGTCTGTCTGTCTGTCTTCAGAATGTGTGCTGTAACTGTCCCTTAGCTGCTGATTAAATATCAGTCCATCGTTTCTTTTAGTTTCCCTCTCTGCCTGGCTGTCACGTGTCTCTCCTGTGTCTCATTAACTTGCAAAGTGGACGTTTGATTTGCATTGTGTCTCAGCTGAGGAGATCATCTCTGCATTCACTCATACCACACACACACACTCACACACACTCACACGGTCACAACAGGGATACTTTACCCAATATTACATCACGGCACAATAAAAAAGATTAAGAAAACTCGGGCCAGAAAATGAATCACAGACAGCAAACAACGCTTGTTTTGAGGAGAAAGAACCACACACACGCAGTCAAGACTGAAGGGAATCATGTTTTTAATTCTCAGGAGCGAGTCCAGCATTTGGAGAGGCAGCTGAAGGAGATGGAGAGGCAGAAGGAGAGGGAGCTGAACGCCCTGAGGAAAGAGAAGAGAGAACTCGTCCACACAACTCAGACAGTAAGAAGGATTTATGATCATTTGTACCACAACTGGGAATACTACAAAAAACAATGTTTTATTCTGATGGTTCAGTCAGTGGTCATTGACAGCTGCTACTTATGAAATTCTTCTGGTTGTATCAGAAATGAATCCTCACCTATACCGCAAAGTGCTTTTCAACTTTCAACTCACACTGAGACCAATGTAATGTTTGCTTGCCTTTGATACAGAGAAAATAACTAGTGTGCGCACATCCAAGCAAAATAGCATACAGGTGCAGGTCAAAACATTGCAGAAAAAAAAGAAAGGTCCTCACACTTTTCAGCTACGAATGAGCAACTTTATTTTAAACAGGGCAAGGTTTCAATCCAAAGGATCTTCATCAGGCCTTTGCCTTTGCCATTAATGCAGAACATGTATACATTTATAGTGGAAAATAAATTTGTGTCAAAAAGTCTATGAAGCCCTTTTTAAACATTTTTGTTTTGTTGCGTTTCCTTGTTCTGTCACATGTTCTCTAAACCGTCTGAGGTCCAAACGGCACAATTTTTCATTAGATAAATCTCATTGGTTGAATTGTTGATTGTATCAGATCTTTGCGGTTGTGATTGTTCATGAAGGAGTTGTTTGTGGGTCCTGAGGCTTGACCAGTTCAGAACCACTTATTTAGAGGACAGCCCACACGCTGCCATGTGCTATCAGAGTTGATTATGAATACTTATCTACTAAAGTATGTGATACATTCTGCTGCTAACTAAACTGTAGTTTTGACTTTGATAAGACTTTGATAAGACAGCGCCAGTTTAACTGAGGAGAGGAGAACGTGTAGACGAGGAATAAACAAATCAAACATAGAGAGACATAGAGAGAGAGAGAGAGCTTAACTCATGCTGGAGGAAGGGAAGGGAAGGATAGAGGGAGGAGTAAGCAAAAGGAGGGAGGGTGCTGCTTTTGTGAATGTGTGTGTACATGTGAGTGTGTGTGGATGTGTGAGAGGGAGAGAAGGAAAGCTGGGAGAAGTTCCACATCACTTCAACAAGCGGTAAGCTTTAAAAAAAAAAAGAAGGGATTAAATCGATCGGCACAGATGACAGCTGTTAAATTTGTGTTTTTCAGAAAAATTAGTGTAACGTTTAGATCACAGGCTCCTCTAAATGAGAGAACAGGAACAGCTGGAGGGAGGGCTGAAGGGAGTGGCAGCACAGAGGAGGAGAGACGGACGAGACAGTTCAGGCAGCATGACCAGCAGCATGTACAACTACAATATGACAGGATGTGCTTCACTTCTGTCAGAGAACTTTAAACTTCATGACAGAGAGCAAACGGACTCAGCAGAAGGTTTATGAACATTGAGTCTGATTGTATCAAGCTTGAATAAAAGAAGCGCTTGTAGTCGATTTCACCGAATGGAGAAGAAAACAAAAGGTCAGAAAGTGTGCTTTAAATCTTCCCTGTTCACACATTCCCCGTCAGCATGTGTTAGTGTGGAGCAGGGAGGAGACAGATAAGGGTTAAACTGTGGACGGCATGCGGCGTCTGAATTGCTCATGTGTTTGTGAGTCAAGCAGGGAAGGGAGGGTTAGAGGGAAAGATAGTGAGGGAATGATAATTTTTTTTAACTCATTAGGATCCCCCGTGGCAGTGGCAGTTTTCATTCTCAGTCAGATGTGGTATGTTGAACGCGGCGGGTTTCATCAGTCTCTCAGTCTCTGTTCTTTTCTGCTGCTCTGTGTGAACTTGTTTCGTGTATTTATCTGTTTGTGCTGTATTTGTGTCTCACCGCTCTGCTTCATCACATTCATGAAACTGAATTTCAAATGAAAACGTTATCTGGTCCGACAGGTTCTCAGAGAGAAGAAGCCGCTCACTGATTGGTCGAACGTCACCGGCTCCGCCCCCTGCATGATGTCACTCTCCCCTCTGACAGTTCACAAGCCTCCTCAGGTAAGCAGCATGTTGCCATGGTTACAGCGCGTGTCGAACAACAAAAATGACAGTTTTTATCGAACAGTTTGCCATTTATTTTCTCAGCAGAAGTTGGATTTTAGTTCTTTGTTTGACTGCTCATCTAAAATTCATAGATATTCATGGTTTTTAAGTCTTTAAACGCTACTTTTAAAATAACCTCTTAAAAACAGTTTTAAACCACATTTTTGAAAGATAATCTTTCTCATTGATCTACATTTTGTGTCTTTGTGTGCAGTTTTTCTATGTATTGCTTCACTTGTTGCTCAGGGTATAAAGATCCACAGAGGTCACCGTTCGGTTCGTACCTCGATTTAGGGTCATGGTTCGGTTTGATTTCGGTTTAACGGGAAAAAAGCGAGATAAAGTTTCAGAGTCATATTTCTAATTTAATGAGAGCTGACTGTGGTACAGGTTACAGTTTGTTCCATCTTGTGTCTTTGTGTGACAGTCTTTAGTGTATTGAATATTCAACAAAAAAAAGCATGCTCTGAACCTGAAGTCTGAACATTCAGGACGAATACAAATACTGTTACACCACTACTTGTTGGAGTACATCTCGCTTGTTTGAGATTCAGGATTTTTTTTATTGTCATGACTTTATTATATTTATTATTACTAATATTTATTATTTCTGTTTTTATTTTTATTTTCATATGTAAAGCCCTTTTTAGCATGGGATTAGAATTAAATGTTTGTTATTACCTGAAAACATTATCATTAGAGCGACATGATCCTTCAAATATTTAGCAGTAGGGCTTGAAAATATCTTAAATGTGAAATATAGCAATGATAATTGCTGATTTAAACTATATAAAGGTAGAAATGTATCATAATCACTTTACTGTTTTAGCTCAGAGAAATACGATTTAATTCAGTCATTGAACCTTTGTTTAAATACACAGGGTCATTGAGGGAACGTCTTCAATATTTAATATGTCAAGAGTAAATTCATGAGAGTAATTAAACACAAAATATTGAAAATGAAGTTTTTTCAGCAGCTCATACATGCCTCGTTTTCATTTTGTGTCGTAGGACCATGGCAAAGATTCTGCCAGTTTGCCCAGGAGACGGAGCTCGAATCGAAACCGACCAAACGACCGACCGCTCTCAGTACAGGGTGAGCTTTGATGACTTTCTTATTGTGGTCTTGATTGTTCATGCTGAGATCACCATGGGATAGAACAATAAACCCTCTCTCTGCGCTCATGTCCTCATTTTGTGGCGACTGTTTGCTCAGTTCCCTCCCTTTTAGTCAAATCAAAGGTGTGTCAGTAGAGACTGCAGGTTGTTTAAGCGTTGGTGGAAAGCAGGATTTACCTGTACGGACCGGATGAGCCAGAGGAGCTCACATTAACCAAAGCCTAAACTTTTTCACACACACACACACACACACACACACACACACACACACACACACACCTATATGTCACCAAATGTCAGAGCAGCCTGACCTACAAGGCCGTGTCAAGTCTTGTGTGTGTCCTCGCCTTTCCTTTTTTAGTACAAAAGCAGAAATAAAAAGGTACGCAGAAAGGTACATAAAAACCTATTAAAAAACACTTTGAAATGCATTAAAACACATAAAAAGCACATTACAACTCATATTATCTCTAGACATGGCAATCATTTGCACAAATTGTTTATCCACATTTTCAACAAATGCGTATTAGCCTTGACGTTTCCTTGTCTGCCTCTGTTACCTTCCTCTCTCAGGGTTGGTGAGGACGCTTCCAGACAGCCCAGAGGCTTTCAAGTCTCCCCATCCTTCCCACAGGCTCAGCAACGGGCACAGCAGCATATACAGACCAGGGACCAGCAACGGTGGAGGGCTCATCACTCCCTGCAACAGTACGACAAGCTCCCGTGCTGCCAGGTCAGTTACTGCCCCGCTGGTTTGATGAACACTCTCTAAAAGAGGGAGACTTTTCGGTTTGATTTATTTCGCCGATGCATGCAACAGTAAAGGCAGGGATGTATTTTTTATTGTTCATACTTAAAAGGTGCAACGGACCCGTTTTTATGTAAGGTGCAGCTACAGTACTTTAAAAGATTATTCCAGTTTATTGGATAATTTTTTCTTATTTTCTTAGATTTTGAGAGAAATCCTGTTAGTTATAACAGCATTCACCCAGCAAAGACGCAGACCATGTTTCGTCTGGTAATCTGGTCATTTTAATCATGAAATCGCTACTAAAAAAATCTGATAGGGCAACAAAAACAGGAAATTGAAAATATATTTAAGAATATAATCGAAAGCATCCTAATCAGAGCTAAAACTGAAAGTGAGCACACTGAAAATGAAGGGAATAAAGGTTGACAAGTTATTATTGTTTAAATGGGTCAAACATATAATGCTGTGTTTCCTGTATGATTGTTCATATAAAATATATAATCGTGAAAGACATAATTAAAGATTTACAGTGATCATTCTACAACAGAGACTAATCAAAGTACTGAATGCTTCTCCTTTTTGTACATATTAAGACATAAAAATAAGCATACTAACTACTTTTAACTACGTTTGCCACATAAGCCACATATCGCTCTGTATACGTCCGGCTGAAGCTGAAATATGACATCTAAAACCGTCATAAACACCACATATGAGCAAATAATTAATTCAAGGGAATAAACAGGAGTTATTATATTCAGATATTGTGCACTTATGGTGATTGACATTATAGGCACGCACTTGCACCTTCACAGTCTTTTTCTTCCTGCATTTGTCTCTGCAGCTGTGTGATTTTAATCTGGACTATGAGTTTAAATTCTTTACATCTTGTAATATCAGTTTGTGTTGAGAAACATCATCTGCTGACAGCAGACTGGTTGAGGTTGATAACCAGCCTTATGGGACCACTTAGTGGGATCTCTTTTGTCAGGGTGAGTGAAGCCAGATATCCAAAAGAAACCCTGGGTATGTTGTAGAATATCCTTCTGGTTTGGCCTCTTTTGGAGCATTGTTGGTTGTTTTATTTGTTGTTAATGTTGTTCAGGATGACCCTGATGAAGGCCACGAGCCGAAACGCGTCGGTCTAAATTGTTAATAAAGTTAATCTTCTTACCACAAGTGTTGCTGGAGCATTTTGACCTCTTGTTAATGTTGTTCAAAAGTTTGTTAGGTTTATTTGCAATTTTGTTGTCTGTACAAATGTGTTTATTCTTTGTTTCTCAGGAGCTGCACAGTTAAAACTGTATGTAAATGTATTTTGTATCTAAATCTCTGAGTTACCAGATGAATATGACTTCTTAATCTCTCAGCCCGTCTCTGTTCGATCTGGTGGAGATCGAGAAGAAACTGAGAGAAGCCAAAGCCGAGAAAGAGAGGCTGCTCAGAGAGCGGGTGAGTCACCTGCTGTGGGAAAAACATTCACTGACACCTCTAATCACCCGCGACACCCTGCATTAGACACGGCTGTCCGATCACGGACACCCATCCTGCTCACACATGACGCTTTCAGAAAACAGCCACCAGATGTGTGAATGTTTGTTATGCATATTTGAAGCATGGTTAAATACCAAGACAGAAAAATGTGAAGCCATATGAGTGTGAACATGAGTGTGTAAGAGTTGAACTAGGGAAGTGAAGGGATGCTTTCAGTGTGCATTTTGCTGCCAGCTGTCTTTTTTAAAAACACAAACATCAAGCAGTCCATTGAAAAAAACATCTCTGTTGCTTGTTACCCTTGAAAAGGCTCATAAAATATTTTGGAATAGTTTAGTGATTTTCTCTGATTTGTGTGTGCAACCAGGAAGAGCGAAAGCGGGTGTTGTTGTACGAGAGAAGGCAAAGAGAATTAAACTCTCCCAGAAAAGAGCCAGTCGAAGCTGAGACCCCACATAGTCCAGAGCCAGAACCAAAGGAGGAACCAAAGGCCAGTTCTCCCGTGAAGTCCCCGGAGGTATGTTGGAAGTATCTACAATGAAGCCATGTTTAAGATCAATCTGTTTTATCTGATCTCACCAGAAATCCTTAAAAATATGTGACCATTAAAACAGGAGCTGATTGATGAGTTTAATGTTTCCTCAGATTTCCATGTAAAACTAAAGTTCCTCTTTTAGCCTAAATCTAAACTCAGTTTGTCCCTCCAGCAGCGCAGCCTGCCTCTCTTCCTCTCCCCTAACTTCGACCTGCGGTCACACCTGGAGACTCTGGGTCACGGAGTAGCCGCCTGCACAGACCTTCGGCTGACGCCTCGACGCTGTGCAGGCTTCCTGACCAAACGAGGGGGGAGGGTGAAGACCTGGAAGAAAAGGTGGTTCCTGTTTGACATGGACCACAGACGACTAGCTTACTATACAGGTCAGACTGGCTGGGAGAGGGGTGTGTGTGCAAATACTGACTGTGTGTTTGCATATGAAAGCCCTGTGTGTCTCACTAGATCCCTAAAGTAAAGTCAGGTGTTTTCATTACACGGCTACTTACTAAATAAAATCAATAATTCTACACAATTATCTTATTGATTTAAAAAGATTTATTTCTTCTGCTTAATAAAAAGTCTGTTGGAATCTACAGTTGGAGCTGCGTCCATAGCAACGGTAACCTCTGTAGCCTTTTTAAAAATGAGCTAAACTAGCTTTCATTATGAACTTTACACTGAGTATTTCTGCAGATGGTGAAGTGAGACGAGGGTAAGAGGTCCACATGAATCAGCACAGCACCTGATTGAGTTTTTCTGCCTCGTTATGTCTGAGGCTTTTCCATTCATCAGTCTTCCTCACCGTATCCCGTAGCACATGTGTTAGTCGTGTGTTAACTTTATCTTTAGTTTTGTAGATTTCTCTGTCCTAGCGTTCAGTTTTTAAATCTTTTTATCCGCTGTTACCCTCTTCTTTCTCCTTTTCCCCACAGTACACAGACCAAAGTCTAATTAAGCGGACTGCTTTCAGCGGATTGACATGATCAGAGTTAGTCCTGTGATAAGAGCTGCGTACCTAGCAACCGTCTGCTTCACTTAGTAACGTTTTGTTCTTCTCAACTAGACTGTTGCTATGCGTAATTGGCCAATCAGATTTAACACAGCCGTGTAATGAATTTATACTTTTAAGCTTCTATCGGTCTTTACTTTGATGTACAGTCTATTTTGTAATATAATAAAAAATGAAATTAAATTCTCATAAAGTGACAGAGAACTGATGACTTCAGTGACTTGAATAAGATCTTTGTTTCCTAATGAACCGCATGTTTCTCTTCCCTCTTCCTTTCCTGCAGAGTGTGACGAGAGGAAGCTAAAGGGAGTCATTTACTTTCAGGCCATAGAAGAAGTTTACTACGACCATCTACGAACAGCCACTTCTGTGAGTTCTCAAACACTGAAACAACATGAAAATGAATGATACTGAGTTTAAATCCCTGGTCATTGAATCTGCCCGGGAAACATTTAATAAACTGAATTTACAGCCATTTGTCATGAGAAAAATGAAGTTCGCTTCAAGTCTGACACATTATAAGAACTTTATTTAAACAAGCAAGGTTTCACAGTTAAAACAGAACATAATGTGAGAGGAAGTAAACAATTAAATAAAAGCAGAGTAGAAGCAAACTATTGCACTTCAGCCGCTCTACAAATGGAGGTCAGCGCTCTCAGAGAAGAGATAAGAGAACACTTTATTGTCCGTTTGCGCGGAAAATTATCTCGCATTACAGACTCAGAAATCCTCGCCTCCCCATCAAAACACATCACACTCAAAAGACAGAACGTAAGAGCAGGTACACGAGTTGCCAGCCGGGCAGCGCCATGTTTGACCTTAGACTTTCAGAGATATAACTCTCAGGCAGGATCCAAAGAAAGAACTGGAACACATAATTTATTTAAGCGCACAGGTAAGATAAATAAGGCCCCATACAACTGTACAAATCAATATATCAAGAATGTATCATGTTCAGACATGTGTGTGTCCAGGTACTGCATCTTTAAAATCTATGAAAAGTCAACTGGGGTTTGGTGTCATGTGGTGGTTGTTGTTGTTGTTGTTGTTGTTGTTGTTTTTGACAACAGACCAACATGCATGACCGCCATGGACTCTATTTTTAAAGACAGTGGTTTTATTAAAAGAACATTTTTGGAGGTCTTCACTTTGATCTTTTTAGTGTTGTGATTTGTCTCTAGAAGAATTCACTTTAGTACTTTTGGACTTCATGTGGTGTTAGAACAAACTCCTCTTGTGTTGTTCTTTAAATGACATAAAGATGATTCTAATGATTTGAGGTCGCTCTGTTTTCCCAGACGGGTCAGTGGACAGATTATAGACCTGGATGATTCGTGTGGGATTTAAAAGACACAGACGATCTCTATAATTATTGAATTAGAAATCAAAGGCAGGTGTCCGGTTACACAAGATCTGCTGAGTGGAGGTTAATCGGTCTCAGGTGTTAAATAACATGTCACATGACACTATAGGTTTACCATGACATTACAATTACCCTGAGAAACCCTGTCAATACTATTTCCTCATCTATCACCCAGAGCACGCTGTGGAAAGTGTGCTTTAGTTCACATTGAAGTACTTGTTAAAGGTCACTCTTTAGGTTATCACTAGGTCACTTTTGATGGTTTAAGTTCATTTCAGGATGATACTTCTTAAATTTGAAGATAGAAATGATACTTGGTAAATAAGTATTTTAATCTCATGATCACCAGAAACTATCTCGCGAGGACGAGAAAGTGTCTTATGTAAAGTATCGCCTTTGTTCATTCTTGTGCGCGTGTGAAACTTTCTCATGAGCAACATATAATTAATGAAATATTGTTTTCAGCCCATGTCCAACCAGGAAGTCCCATTGAGATTAAAAAATATATTTCACAAGAGAGACCTGACCAAGATAGCAGCCACACAATTACAACAATTGAAAACAGGCATTCAAATGAACAGTGGCCTTTTAAGAAAAACAACAACATGCTTCTGTGTCCATGTTGTTCACAGTGTGACACCAGCTCTTTCTGAAGAGGATTCCATGCCCAAGGTGCATTTCAAGAAAAAGGCAGCCATGGTCAGATCTGTTACAGAATTGCTCACTCTTCGCTGTATCCTGAGTGTTTAACTGGTGCCCAGTAGAGCTGAAATTAAGACGTGAGCTGGCAGATTTCCCAGAATGGCTTTGTAAATGAAGATATACCAGTGCTGTCGTCTGCTCATTGTTAATGATGTCTTACCCACAAATCATAAAGCATGCAGTGATGAGTAAGGTTTTTATTGTGCTGGTAATGAAAACAAGAGATGCATGATAAACTGGATCGGAAGTAAGTAAAGTGGATGATGATGCATTCATTTCCAACATGACACCTTAATCATATTACTGACAGAAATAAAACTTCTGCAAGATGTTTACTGGGATTAAAGCAGGTAATAAAAGAGCTTCAAAGGAACTGTTGTAATAAATCTGAACTTTAGGAACACAAATCTCTTCACTCTTGTTATCATGACATTACATGTCTGTGTTGTCTGTCTCTTCTTTTCAGTCTCCTCGGCCCACCCTTACATTCTGTGTGAAGACGTACGACCGTCTTTTCTTTCTGGTGGCTTCCAATGCAGTATCCATGCGGATTTGGATGGATGTCATCGTCACGGCAACAGATGAGCACAGTCGATATTGACCTCCGGGCTCGTGTGACTGTTTTAATCCTTGAGGAAGAGCTACTGAGACATTTTAGCGATTCTGTCGCCCTGTGCGAGGGGCTTGGTGTGGCTGAGAAAACACCTCAGGGACTCGTTCTCTACCTGGACTCAGGAATGTGGGTTTCGTGTGGGAGACTTAAACGGAGGTGCTCTGGGTCCTGGGACTCCGGAACACAGCAGGGGGGAACTCGTTACTGAAGGGAGTGACGCTTTAGTGGAGACGAGGTTCACTGGATGCCTGTTACCGGGAGTCACTCTTTGAGTCTGACCTCCCCCTGCTGGTCAGAGTCCGCCATTACAGCGTGCAATGTCATTACACGACGTTAAAGCCTGACTCGTGTGGACTTCACTACAGCTCACTGTGCAGGGATTAAAGTTCGTCAATTTGATAATTGGATTGATGTTTTCATCAGTGTCTATCCGGCGGGACAAAATAAATCAAAGGGAGCAGAGTGTCATAACGTTGCCTGCAAATCGCAGTTTTTACTGTCAGCCAGCTCCTTCACGTGAATCCTGTAGCATAGGCGCAAGTTTTCAATTTCTGTTTGATGTCGATGTGCCAATCAGATCCTTCATCTCGTCTTCGACGTGACGCCCGCTGGAAGACACCTTCTGCCCTCGGTAAATAAAAAAAGCTTCATTGCCGTAGCAAACATTAACGCGCACTGCTCGCTTTAATGTTTGGAGGCTACATCATGACAACACTTAGTTTGTGAATCCCAGGTGAATCACAGGTGAATGATTGCTCGTGACTTGGTAAGAGTTTGCCGGTGGACACGTTTAAGGAGCCTACCTGCCGCCAGAGTAAATAAGAGCTTCTAGAAACACGATGTGTGTGTGTGTGTGTGTGTGCAGACGTCCTCACAACAGGTGTTACACCTGAGTATCAACAGAAACAGCGTGAAATAACCCACGGTTACACTAGTCCGTTTAAACCCACCGTGCTGACATTAAATATACGAGATGAACTATCAATAGCTTTACTTTTGGCGTGTTTTCAACTCTGTGGTGTAAGGTAACTAAGCACATTAACTCAAGTACTGTACTTAAGTACTTTTACAGGTACGTTTACTGAGGGGGGATTTCTATTTTCTGCCTCTTATAATTAACTTCTACTGAAGTCTATTTCTAGTCTATTCTCAGAGGCACATATTGTTGCTTGTCGCTACACTAGGTTTCTTATGAAAGCTGTAGTAACTGAATACTTATCAGAATAACAACACTAAATCATTTATGAAGATAGATTTAGATTTTCTATACAACAGGAAGTTCATACCAAGTAATCCATTGAACAGGAGGCGTTCAATGAGCGCTGATGTACAGTACAACTTCACAAGTGCTCTTCACTTTGTATCAGTCTGAATTTAGCCTAGTATGATACAGCAAACAGTATTTTTCTAGGATATAAAAAAAAAAAAAAAAAAGGATTTACCTCAGACTCGGAAGAGGCCAAAAAAGCAACTCAAGGTATCAACTTTGCAGAGCTGGTTGTGTTAATGGTGCCAAATTTTGCAGTTTTGTTTCTAATTAACGACTTAATGCTTAATGTAGAACTGTTGGATTAAACTAATGTCACATGAGAGGGGAGCGCTGTTACAAGTATTAATATCTGCGTGATATATCTGTGTGTATTACTGAATCACAGCGGGGCTGATATTCACAACAACAGCACTCCCTCTTGTGTGATATTTCTTTTTTTTTTGTGACCGACTTTTAATTTTTTTTTAACAAAATGCAGGTGTACATCATCTTGTAAATTTAGTAGAAGCAATTCATTGCTCTGTAAAAGTATACACATAAGAGAAAAGACAAACCTGCACATATGCAGTACTTCTCTTTTTTACCCACAACCCTCCCCTCTTGGGTGATATTTCTGGAGTAAATGAGACTTAATTTGTTGTCTGGGGAAATTCACAAGCTCAGTAGGATGATGTTGAGTTACAAAATATTGAATATATGTAAACAAGCTCCTCCATTACCAGCTGCAACATTGAAACAATGATTATTGCTGTAATAATTACAGAAATACAATTTGACATATTGTATTCTGAAGGTGGCCTCCTGCATAAAGAGTCATTCTTCTTTTGCTACATTAAAGCACCATTTGATGCTTTTACTTTGAACTTTTAATTAAAGCTCATGTGAAACTCTCAGCTTTCATCGATGTTGGCGACCTCGGAGTGGCACCTTTTATCTCTTTGCTGATCTTTTGTTGTTCATGTGTAAGTAATGTACTTAAAAATCTCGTGCTGCTGTTCTTTAAGAGTCCAAATATAACTCAGACTGTGACTCTCTGCTGAGGGAAATGTAAACAGAGTCTGTCCCTGCAGCTCGCGTTTAGTGTCCTCGTCTGACACCTACCCTGCGACACTTTGTGTGGGCATTAAAAGTGACTCTATAGAGATAATCAGTGTGTTCTCTGATGGTCTAGTTTACTTTTTTAGATGATCTATGGGCTTTAATATTAATTTTGGTCTGTTCTACAACAACTGAACTTTCATCCTGTTGACCTTTACAACCACAGATATGTTGAAAGCCGCCATGAGGTCGACTCTGTTTCCCCACAATTTAAGACTAATTTCATATTTAGAAAAACATTCTTTGAAACAAGCTCCTCTTTCAAACGATGTTTGCTTTAATCCCTGCACACAGCAACGGGGGATGGACATCATAGCAGCAACACTTGTTCAATATAATGAAATCAAATACTCAGTCCAGTGATTGACATCCTGTATGAGACGCTCACAGAGCTCTGGGTAATTATTTGTATTTGGTTGCTTTACATTGTCTCATGTTTCCACTGTTATGTCCATACTCTCATTTTTACAATAACATAAATTTAATTTTCATGAAATAAGTTATATGGGTTGGTTTGATATGCAAATAAATGAAGGCATACACTGTGTTGAACGCACTATTAAATTTTTATTCAAAAAGTATTTGTTTTAGTTTGCTCTCTCTCTTTTTTTTGTATCATTATTTGGGACTTTAAAAACAGACTAAGCAAAAACAAAGGATGGGGATGGAGTCAATAAATCCATCAATCTTTGTATAGCACCAATTCATGAGTAATGTTATCTGGAGACACTTCACAAAAGAGCAGGTGAAATACCTTATTGCTATATTACAAAGTCCCAACGTTAATCCATCATGAGCACTCAGCAACATTTTGCAAAGTTACAGAGGTAAGAAAAAAGTTCCTTTAAGAGGCAGAAACGTCGAGCAGAACCAGACTCTTGTTAAACAGCCGGGTGCCGACACTGCCGGCCTTAAAAAATGGTATAGAGGGGGATGGGAGTGTATATTTCATTCTTCATTTAGATTTCTTCATGTTTCCACAGTAAAATAATATTATTTAATAAAACACATTTTCCCTTTCTTTCCTCCTTGATGTCCTTTTGTAGGTTTCAGGTGTCATTGTTTAAACTATTATTTATCTTCTGGTCTGTGACTGGGCCCTCTACCCTGTAATCGTTTTTTCTTACACTATAAGAAAAAATCTCCACATAACTAAAACTATCTTAATATTTATTCATCAGCAGCAGTCATGTTGTCATTAAAAGTACTCTGCTGCTCTTTGAGTTTCTTTCTGAAACGGATACAAAACAAGCTTCTGTTAGGTTAGAGTCACTTTAACATGTCTGAATGGATGTATAGTTTACTGTATACTTAAAAGTCAGTGCTTTATTTGTATTTATTCCTTTCTGTTCTTATTTTATCTGCACGCTCTCCTTGTGTTTTGACTGCTGCCACACTTGAATAGAATTTCCCTGCAGGAGATCAATAAAGGATGCTCTTATCTTATAAAGAGCTCCTCAGTCCTCCTCAGGGACTTTAATTTTTAACCCTGTGACCTTTTAAGATTGACCTCATAATTACAAATGTTAAGCACAGAGCACATGTCCTCTCTGCGCAACATTTAGATGAAATCGTTTTTTTATGTTGTCTTTTTGCTTTCAGAAAACTTTTATTTTGTTACACAAACTAAGCGTGTTTTATCTTTTGTACAGCTATTTCAATTCATGACATAGATTTTTTTTTTTTATATCTTAGTGAGTGTTTTCAAACATTTTCTACTTGGTGCATTCAGGTGCTTCAGTAAATAACGAAACATCAAAGGTGCACACAGCAAACCTTTTTTTTTATTTCAAGATGTAGTCCACTTCATCTTTTGTCCTCTGGCCTTCATCTTTTTGCCCATTAATCCAGTATGTTTAAAATGTCACCCAGAGTTCCCACTTGCCTCTACTCTGGTTTCGGTGGCATGTCCACTGGAAGTATTTATTAACATCATTTTATTTTTTTTTATTAATGGTGCTCGTTGAATAATCACACCCTCACCTTGTCACTGAACTGCTCTCACCTGTCCATTTAAGTAAGCAGATCATTTTAATAAGATTACTTACATGTCCAAGTAGTCACATTGCCATTGTTTTCCTCCAGCTGTACAAACAGATACTGTTCACTTCCTCTTAATGTATAAAACAAACACAATGTCCTGTTCCTGAAGTGACTTGATTACATTTTTTTAGCATTAAAGTGACACTGTTGTATTCACAAATAGTTCCCTGACATCATAAAACACATGTTTATTTGCTGGCTCATCAAATCATGCTCGTCTTCTCCTCCTCACCAAAATGTGCTTTACATTTCTGTAGTTCACACAGAGAGAATCAAATCTCTGTTCTCGCGTGTCGCGCCACTCCCCAGACAGATCGTCCAACAGCTGAGTGTGGCACCCGAACGCACCGCCACTCTGACATGACTCAGTAATTGGATTACAACCACTGACCTTTCAATGCTGGTAAAACATGAATCTGCTTTGTTCCCAGTTTAATCATTTCAGTAATTCTGTACTTAAATATGACTTCAAACCAAAAACAGGGGCTGTGGTTCAAATGTCCGATGTGTTTTTGTTCCTCCAGAAAACAAAGACACTGTATGCTGAGCATCATTGTTCGCTGTAAGGTAAGAGTTCACTCTCAAACTGCTCGAATGAGTCATGCTGTTACACCTTTTTATTTTCTGCTTTTTAGTCTTTATTAACTACTTACACCTCGCTGAATTTTATTATTTTTGCACCCATGGGTTTTTTCAGTGTATTTGTACTCACAGCAGACAAACAACACAACCGACATCAGACTTTTAAATCAGTGATTGCCAGTGTGTCCATTCATCAGGTGTAGTTTATATGCCTGCTTGAAATTTTTAACTGAAGTTGAAGTGCTGATATAATGTAAGACATCAGTCAGATTAAAACTTGTGAGAGAGATCTAGTGATGCGTTCCTGACTTGTGTTGGATCCTGTAACCAGAGCACTAAGGGCTGCAGATGAGTTGTTGTAAGGGATCTGAGAGTAAAACTTCAAGAACAATTAACATTAATGAATTTACAGTTAGATTATTATTCCCCGGTTACTGCCACAACCTTCCCGGTGTTCCGGTCTAAGTTAGTGAAATGATGATTTTAAAGTGATATTTATGGTCTTGGTCTTATATCGGTCACGCCCTGACTTGGTTTTGGTCTCGGGTATGTCTTGGTCTCGGTCAGTGTGGTCTTGGCTACATTTCATGAAAAAACAGTTCATATCTTTGTGTGTGTCCTGTTCCTCTCTTCAGGATCATCAACCTGACAGTAAAGAATGACAGCTGCTTCTAAGATTTTCCTCATATGCTTTCTACTTCAAGGTGAGCTGTTCAACATTGAAATGTTTGTTAAATGACTTGCAACTATTTACAATCCCTCACAAAGATCGGAAAATTCATTTTTTGACTCAAAATTATTTTTCCTTTTGTAAATATCTGCTGTTATATTGCAGGGCTCAGCTTCCTTTTAACAGTAACGGTTTATTCTTGGTGGCTGTTTGTTGAAATTTCCATCAATAAAAAACTTTTCTTTTTGTGTCTTTGTGCCAAATCTCAAGGACAGTTATGTCATTACTCTTTAATCCAGTCTGTACTCACTTTAATATCATAGAATTAGACCAAAACATTCAATCCACCAATGAGCAAGCACTCTACAACAATGGCACGGAGAAACTTTTTTCAACAGACAGGTACCTGGAGAAGAAACAGAATCATTGGTGGTCATCCATCTGCCATGGACGGCATTCAGATTTACTGCCTCGTTTTGAGAGGATGTGTCTGATTTTTGCAATGATGTAAAGGTGGAAAAAGTTTGTGTCAAAGTTAAAGGACATATCCTGATCATATAAATCACTTACACAACCTGTTTAGTTTGTGACATTTACAACATGGAATATCTTTGCATTAACCTTTGTAGCTGTTTTGACACCTCAGGTACCTTATGCCAGCAGTGGGATGCCTTCATGCCTCAGGCAGTGGACGGACTGAGTGGATCCTGTGTGACCGTCCCCTGCACGTTCAGCTTGCCCTCAGATTGGGATCAATACCTGGATGATTCATGTAAAGCCATCTGGAAGAGAGGCAGCTGGAGTCGAACGCAGGTGTTTGATTCCGGCCTCACTGGAGTGAAAACGGGCTTAAACATCCTGCAGGGAAACCTGACGGGGATCCTGCGTGAGAAGGACTGCACCACCATCTTCAGCAACCTGCCGTCCAACCATTACGACAACTATTACTTCAGGCTGCAATGTGACAACGATCTGAAGTTCAACTTTCAAACGAGTGTCCTTATCACGGCTCAAGGTTTGTTTTACGTCCTGTTACTCTAATACATGTGCAGTATTCTTGACCCATCTCTCTTTCCATGACCTCATTGTTTTTACTCCTCAGAGTCAATGCCCAAACCTACCATAACTCCATCTAGGCTGGAGGTAGAAGACGGGAGTCAAGTGAGGCTCAACTGCTCGGCTTTGGCTCCTTGTTTTACTGTTCCTCCATCCCTGACTTGGGCCCCACGTATAGGTGACATTGAGGAGCACCTGGAAGGTAATATTGTGACGTCTGTCATCAACTTCACCGCCTCTTACCTCCAAAATGGAAAGAAGTTCTCCTGCACCGTACTCTACAACCGACAAGCTGGCAACAGTGACCTTCAGTACGAACAAAGTTTGACCCTCCAAGTTCTTTGTAAGTTTTTTTTTGGCATTTAAATGTCTTGTTGTTGTGTTATGTGTTCTTTTAGATATCTTATATTTATAAATTTAATGGTATGGCATTGTTTGAAAAATCTATTTATCGTCCTTTAACCTCTGTGCTTTAGTAGTGGTGAGGTGGATGGTTCCACCCCTGTCCCTTTTAAGATTTTTTTTACTTACTTACTGAATTCATAAAAAAACAAATGTCTAGTTTAATATTCATCTCCTTAGATAGTCTTTTTGTTTTTATAGTCGGCTGCAAAGGCAGGGGCATGTCCAGAGGGGTGACAAGGGGTGGCATGGGCCCCCCTTGAAATCTGGATGGCCACCCAAAAATGCAAATCTATGATTGGCTATTTTCCTAATCATTAAGTTATTTGCAAGTACATATCATGACAGGGTGTGTGTGCCCACAAACTTCATGCCACCCCTCCATAAGTCAGTGACTCTGGCAGGCCACCGCAGACCATAATGTATGGACACGCCCCTTTGCAAAGCTTCAAAATCTTGTGACCCAAAAGATGATAAAAAGATATGACTGATTGAACAATCCCCCCCCCCCGCCCCCCCCACACAAAAAATTCTTTATTAACCTTTTAACTCCTTATAAAATGTTTATTTACACTTGTCGCTTGTTTCACAATACGTTATGGTTTCTTTATTAGTACCTATGTAAATTTGTTTAGCAGAGGTAGGGTGTGCTATTATGTTGGCATTTAATGATTCTTGAAGTAAAAGTGAAAAATCATGGTGAATACACTTGTATTGCCATGTTCTTGTTAGCTTGGCTTAGCTTAGCACAAAGAGGGTACACAGGGTAACCACTCGCCTGCCTCCATCCAAATACAAAAGAATCCACCTTCCAGCACCCTTAAAGCTCATTACTTAACATGTTAAAGATTATCTCATATGTCTTTGTGTAATCTGCACCAGAGTCTCTTACCTATTACCTGGTATCCTCAAGATTCTAGGAACTTACCCTGCACGATCAAGAAATGGGTTGGCAAATATCCTAAAACCATTAAAAATAAGCTCTAACAGGTCAATAAGTGGACTTTAGAGATGCTGAAAGGTTCGATTTTACCTGAGCCAGTATATCTGTATGTCCTTCTTTCAATTATTTTTGCAAAGGTGAACATCTCCTGGCTGTGGCTTTATATTTATGTTTTTTGTTCTTTATCACTCCAACTCTTTTTAGCTGATTTAAGAGAAAAGGCTCAGATCGCACCCTTTAAAGTTAAGGCCTGGTAGAAGGACCAAATTAGCAAGTCGCTGGTGAATATTGCGGAATATTTAGATACTGAAGAGCCAGAATCAACTGGACAAATAATTTCTTCTCTAATAATGGGCATTTTAACATGGGACCAAAGGGGGATTCCTTGGCTTTTTGATGCAGCCTCGAGTGGACACTCAAGGAACTGCAGTTGTATCCCTTCTGCTTTGGTTCCATATTTCAGAAGGAAGTATGAACTTTTTAAAGTAATAACAGATCGATGTTTGTTTGAAACCTGTCCCTAAGTGGTCAAGAAATCTGTTTATCCAGGTATGTTACAAACTTTGAATTTAAAAAATTGTCTTCCAGATCCTCCAGATAACACCTCAGTCAGTTATTCTGATCCTGTAGAAGAGGGCAGCTCGGTGACTCTGACCTGCAACACCAGTGCTTATCCAGATGCAGACAGCTACACCTGGTACAAAGTGGATGGGGATCAGGTGACAGCAGTGGGCTCAAAGAAGATGCTTTCAACTACAGTCTCAGAAGTCGACAGCCAATTTTACTGCAAAGTCAGCAACAGAGTGGGAACCCAGAACTCATCCATCGTTCAGCTAGATGTACAATGTAAGTTAGTGTCGAGGAGAAACACAAATGTCAAATACTGTGTCGCAACATGGACTAAACCAACACTTTTGCTTCTATTTCAAGTTGCTCCCAAGGAAACCATGGTAATCGTCAACCCCACTGGTCCAATACCGGAGGGCAGCTCTATTACTTTGACCTGTATCAGTCGTGCAAACCCACCTGTGAAGAACTACACCTGGCACATAAATGATGAGCAGGATAAGGAGCTGGGATCGACCTTGGTTATAAATGGTGTTGACACAAGCCATAGTGGCAGCTACCGTTGTGCAGCGAAAAATGAGCTGGGTGAGGAAACTTCAGCAGAAATACAGCTGGATATTCAGTGTAAGTTCATTAAACACACTGAAAACATTGTTTTACACTGATAACAAACAACACAACTCTATGTTTCCAGTGTTTTTACATGCTGGAAATGTCCCCACTGTATAGGCAAACATGGTCTGACGCCAAAACTCAGTCACAGGCAACTGTTGGGTGTCTACACTGAGGACAGTAACGCATTGTCACATAGCGTGACAACTTCTTAAGCCTTCTATGTCAGAGGTCTATCATGACTGAGCTCGGTTGTGTTCACATGTGTGCTAGTGTCTTCATTTATGTGTAGATGTTTTGTTTGGTGTGTATTTATCAAGGCGTTGTTGACAGGATGAAGGTTGACTTATTTTCCTGAAAGGGCAATTCAAGATTGAAAATCATTTTAAAAAGTATTTTAAACTTGATGATTTCTTTGCAAACTTATATTAAAGATCCATCACTAATTCACTCATGGTAAAGAAAATGGTACAGTTTGTTAGAAAGGCATGATGTTGCATTACTAAACTTTGAAACCACCTCACAAGGTAACTTGTCTTAATCCCCATATGTTTGAAATGAAGGAAATTGTTATGTGTTCCCAACATGAATCTTAGTTCCTTGAATTCAGGACTAACTTTTCTTTTGTTTTTTTGCAGATCCCCCGAAGAACACCTCGGTTTCAATTGACCCCTCTGGTGCAGTAGTGGATGGCAACCCTGTAACTCTGACCTGCACAAGCATCGCAAATCCAGCAGTGGTTAACTTCACCTGGTTCAGAGTGTCTGGGAGAAGAAAAGAGTTGGTGGGCTCTGAGCAAGACTTCACCTTTAATGTGACCAAACTCTCAGAGGATCTGCATTATTGTGAAGCTCGAAATGCCCACGGAGCTGAAAAATCAGAGCATGCCAGCATCGATGTCACATGTGAGATTAATTCATTACTTCTTTATTAATTGTAAACATTTATATTTCTGGGTAAGTTTGACCAGATGTGTGCAATTTGCCAATTTCCTCATCTGTCTCAGTTGCTCCAGAGATCCTGCCCTCTTCTCGCTGCGTCAAGATTTTATCCCAGATTCGGTGTTCCTGTGATAGCCAGGGGAACCCCGTTCCCTCCCTGGTTTGGGAATTAGCAGGGATGCCTATCAATCAGTCTGCTGATATCCCGATCAGACAAGTTCCCCTGGGGAGCCATGGGATGACGAGCCTCATCACCCTGTACCGCGTGAGCAAAGACTTGCCATCTCTCATCTGCCTCAGCATCAACTCTCTGGGCTCTGATAGGTTTCCATTCAACGTGTCCTCCAGCGAAATGGAGATAGGTAAATGTGCAGGATGATGTGTTTGTTTTTAGTGTTTCTGTAAAATAATTTCCCTCTTTCTGGTTTTGCTGACTGATATGTTTTTTATGGACTTTACAGGCCTCCATACTTTTTCTCTTTTGATCGGCTCTGCAGTGGGAGCAGTTGGAATGCTTTTGGTGTGTGTCCCACTGGTGATTTTCTTGGTCAGGTGAGGAATATAAAACATGGCTGATCAAACCCTTTAAAGTTAAGGCCTGGTAGAAGGACCAACACGCTACACATAAAGTATTGTCAAACACATTTCGTAATGGAAGGGGTGTGGCCTGAATGTTTTATTATGACCAGGCTAGAGGTCTATTTTAATACATTTCTTTCCGTTGGTTGTAGGAAAAGAAAAGACAGGCTTTTATCGAACAAGAGCTACGTGGAAACTTCTAACTTAATGGGCCATAATGAGGTGAGTTTATATCCTTGAAGGTAAACTCTCGCACACTTTCCAACTTGCCATCAAACATTTATTGGCAATGTTTTGGTACTTGACCTTCATCAGGTACACAGTCTTTACCTTTACTTTTTTTTACCAGTCAGTAACTGGACAGAAGGCTAGATCCGCTCATTGAAACTTGGATACAGGAGAAACTATTCAGATTCTGTCCTAACCGTGCAACAGTGGACCAACTCTTAGAACTTACTGTACAGGGTTGATGCGGCTTCATGAGAGATGGGTCAACTAGTCTTTGTGTTTCGGGGACCTTCAGAAGGTCTACAATTGTACTCTCTGGTGGGTACAGTGGCCGTTGCTATGCTGCTATGCGTCAATAGTCTGTTTGAGACTTCAGGATCACTAGGCGCATCCTGGGCTAGGTGATTGTTCGGTTTGGGGACTTCAGATTTCCATTACCACTTCCTGCAGATGATGTGGTTCTTTTGGCTTTATTAAACCGTGACCACCAGCAGGCTCTGAGGCCTTTTGAGGCGAGTTAAACGTGGTAATGGATGATGCTCAGCACCTCCGAATATAAAACATTACTAGTCTGCTCGAAATCGATGAATCGCTCGTTCTGGGTGGGGAGTAATTTACTGCCCATAAAGTTTTCAGGGTCGGATGTTTAGATGGAGCAGCTGGTTGTTAAAGCGTCAGTAGCAATAAGGCAAGGCCATGAGCCAAAATAACAAGATTATTGGGGTGTTCAGCCTTTGAGATTTAGTAAGGGGCTCACACATTGGTAAAACACTTAAAAAAAATTTATTTATGAAGAATCAAAACAATACAGACTTAATACAACTTAATCCCTTTAAAAATGTACTTTTTTCAAAATTCATGAACAAACACATTCAAAAACACATATGTGCAGGTGCAAATGCATACATGCACAGGTAGAAAAAACAAATACTAAATACTTAAAATATATCCCAATAAGGATTCTGGGGAGGTTCCCTAGCTCACCTGGACTTGGAACCCCTCAGTATGTCCAAAGGATCCCCAGGTGGAGCTGATTACGTTGGAGGGCAGAGGGACGTCTGAGCTTACTTGCTCAGCCTGCTACCACTGTGGCCCATCCAGACAATGGATGGAAGGATGTTTTGAGGGAAGGAAATACAATATCTTCTCTTCCATGCTAAAGTCAATCTTTGTTTGCCTGCAGACCAACTCTTTACAGGTGGATGTGATTTATATCAATAACGCCATCATGGAGGAAGGAGTGGTAAAGGAGAACCCTCTTCTCTATGCCAACATGGACTTTGATAAACTCCAGGCCAACTCAGAGGATCAGCCTGAAGAAGGGGAGATCAGAGGACTGGCCTCCAAGATGACAGAGTATTCAGAGATTCATCCGCACTCTGAAGAAAACAACGAAGGAGATGCAAAGGAAGAACAGACTGTGACTGATGGTAATTTGGGACAAGAGAATGACACTGAGGGTTTGATAGAAAAGGTCAGTGAAATAGAATTCTGAAGAGAAAGGATTCTGGGCTTCAAAAAGATGCAGGACTTTACCTCATCCTGCTTTGGTTTTCAGCAGGTAGCACAGCTGAGCAGAACGACCGTTTTGAGTTTGCAGCATCGGAGGTAGCAGCTGCACTGCAGGCGACTTTATTCAAAGTGACTGGTGCCACTCACCTGAGGCTTTTAGTTTGGATCTTAACTTTTGCTACTTTAACTGATTTCATTTTCATCCTTCATCTTGACTGAGAAACAAACTGTAAAGACTAACCAAAAAACTTTAAACAGACTTGAAAAACACACAGATGATAGTTAGCTCATTACATAGATAATAAACCTATCAGCAAGCTGTGGATGAACCTTCAATTTGTTCTCTCTAAACTCATGACCTACAGTATGTTCTTTAATGTGGTTTACTGCCAGAGAGAAATTATGCCATTTTAATCAGCCCCTTTTAATCAACATTTTGTTTTTATATATATAGCGGGACCATGAATACCTTAGTTTCTTGGTATGATCATTATGCTTTAACATATGGTTTCCACTTGCATAATTCAGACACCAGCCAAATGCTACACAGTGTAACACCATTACAGCCATGTCAACACAAAAAACTCTGTAATTCAAGAGATTGAACAAATATATAAACATCACACAAAAATTAAGGAAATTTCTGTTTGGTAGATTATTTCTTTGTTGTAACAATGCTTCTTGGCAATAAATCATATATGGTTGGAAAGCCTGTTTATTTCCCTTTTAAATGGTGCCACATTTGTAAGGAACATGCATTTGTGGGATGAGCTGCAGAGCTGAGTATGTGGGTTAAGCCCATGAAAAACTTGCCAAATCTTCTCTGCCAATACCAAACACAAATTTCCTTACTGTTTGTGCGATGTATTATTCCCTATTATTTGAGTTCAGTTCGCTAATCAGTTTTAAGCCTTCAGTTTGCTACCTGTTACACACACACTTATAAAGCACAAAAAAATATTACAATTACCACTAACAAACAATATTAAAGGAGCAAAACATTTCAAGAACAGCGATAAAGCCTCACTTAAAAAACTAAACCAAGTGATTGATTCTGCAAATGTTTTTCATGGCTAATAAAGAAGGCATTTGTACAGGGAAGGTAGGATAAGAATAATTAAACTCAGAATTTGACATCCGAGTACTGGATGTCTTCTTCATCAGAGGTACTGGAGTCTTCGTAGGCTTGCTGATGTCCAGGCTTTGCCTTGAAACTCACTTGGGAATAATTGAGCTCTACTTCATCCTCACTGGTGTCTGAGTCATTGTTTGGTGGAGTCTGAAATCTGGCCCCATTTGCTGTCCTTGTATTCTCATAGTCTTCAAGGTTCTCTTGTTCATTCTACAATCATGACAGAGAGGGAAGATTATACTCTATGGACTGGGTGCATAGTGAAGTTGATATTAACATGAAGAAGAAGCAGAGGAACAGAGTAGCTCTTGTGTAACCAACAGCACGGTATAGATCAAACATTAAAGGAAGAAAGTCTTTGATCCAATAGATGTTGCCCTTGAGCACCAGCATGAAACCAAAACAAACTGCTGTTTGGCGACACCTCCACTATACTGAGCCTCCACTCTCCTCCAGCAACACACCTACAAAACCCCTACACTCACGTTTTAGGAGGATTTATCAATTAGAACGCACCATAATTAATCACCAGTAAGCTCAAGTAGCGATAAAATTGTCCTTGGCTCGAGCTGCAATTGCCTGTGGCCTGCATTGTTGTGTTAGCAGGCTAATGTAAGCACACTTAAGTTAGCTTGTAGCTTCACATTGCACATAAGTTGACGCGGAAAGACCGTAATCTAAAAATGCTTAGGTAACATCTAAATAAGCATTTAGTATGTTCTTCTTTTCTCTATGCCTTGACTAAAACAGCTTTATACACAAGGGGAGGAGTCGGCCGCCCTGTCTATTTAAAACACGGTGTAAACATGGCTCTGACAACAACAATACAGCTAGAGGGACTCGTGCTTCTAACTCACTGTAGACAGTCATGACTCAGCGAGACATTAGCGTTGGATATACTTGATTTCTTCTGAATGTGTAAATTGTTGCACAGTCTTCCTTTAAGAAGACAGGAGCCAAAATCATTCAGTGCTATAATGAAATAAACTAAACATGACACATGAAGAGACAGCTGTTTATAGGCTTCTGACCTTTAGGGTTGGCTTTTTCTTGGTCACCATAGCATACACAACATCCACTTCTGCTTTTGCACATTCGTTCCTAAAAAACAGATATTATAAAATTCAATATGAAATGTACTTAAACCCTTTTTGTTCTGGTGTAACATGAAAAAACACAGTAGGTTCTTACTTTTGCTTCTTTCCAAAGTGTAAAGAAGTGTAGTTCAGAGATTCGTCCTGTGTGAGTCCAGCTTTCTGTTTGGTTGGCATCGCTCCAGAAGGACCCTGAGCAGATGCAGACTGAAGACATCAGTGAATGTACAGTAGCAACTGAATCAGTTCATTCATGCCTTAAACGAAAGCTGAGTGGTCGTCCGGTGATTCATTGCTCCACAATACTGAGCGCTAAATGGTTAGTGTTCTGACAAACACTGAAGACAGAGTTACATCACAGCAAGCGAAGCAGCAGCTTGGTCATTGAACGACACATCCGCCTGCTTAAAGAACAGATAGACAAATACTGAGGCAAGGTAGATGTTTGATTGGTAGTGTGGAGAAGACTTAGATTTTTTTGTATGTGTTTAAAAGAAGATTTTTTCTTTCTTTCTTATGGACACAGGATACTGTCTTATTTGACGTTTTTTGTACCTTGTGCACCTAAAATGATACTTTTTGGACTTTAGGGGTTTTTAAATCAAATGTCATGAGGGCTATGCTACTTAATCATAAATATTGTATTAAAAATATTTACTATTTCTACTCATATTAAAACCTTTTTTATTAAATTTAGATCAAAGGTTTTATTAGGTAGGGTAACTATGGGTAAGAAAGACTGCGTTGACTTAGGCCCAGTCCACACGTAAGCAGGTATTTATTTAAACTGAAGATTTTCCTCTCCATTTTTAAAAATAATGCCGTCCACACTCGCTAAATTTTTCAAAAACAACTTTGTCCAAACATGAAGACGCTCACTGTCATGAGCATGCAAAGTCAAAAAGGATGTCCTTGACATGCACAAAATTGTCTTGCCATTCCTCTGCAATGACCATTTCACTTTCAAAGTTTTGCATTAAGGCGCCTCAGCTCGTCAACATATTGGGAGAGTAACTGTGTATGTATGTGTGAGCGTGTAAAAAGTCCAGTTAGCAACGTTAACACCAGCACTAGTTTGGTAACGTCTGCCACGGCACTAATGTCATGTAAACAAAAGTGACTGCGTCACACAATGACATCAGATGAAGGAGAAAGTGACACATAGTGTGACATTACAGGCCAAAAAACAGAGTTTCTGAAAATCTTCACCGTGGAAGGAGTTTCCAAAAGGTGCGTTTTCAGTGACCTAAAACGTCAAGGAAAACCTCCAGTTTTCAAAAATACCTATGTGTGGACTAGGCCTTAAGTGTAGCTAAATTAACAATAACAACAAACATGTTGTATTATCCGTTTTCCTGTTTTACTGTTGCATTTTGTTCATTGTATAAAAATCATCAAAGAAATCTAATTTGCATTTAAATGTTGTAAGAAGTAATGCAGCAGAGGCTGCAACATCCTTTTTGTGCCTAGATGAGTCAACCTTCACACACAGTTTGTTTTTTTACACACTCGCTCTTCCTGGTTTATGCCCAACAAACTTTATATGCCCAACTGTTAAAGAGAGCTTTTGGTTTGACATCTCCATGTGAAGCCAAAGTGGAGCTCATGTTGCAGACATCAATTTTGTTTTATTAGACTTGGGAAAATTACAACATATTTCTGAACTCTGGGAATGTTCTCATGACATGTTTTTGTGTACAATTGACAGATTGTCCTTCTAATAAAGGCTAAAATGTGGCTGCAATTTCTTCTTAAATGGTGATTTTTTTTTTTTTTTTTTTAGGCAAGTCCACAAAGCACAACTGCTTTCATTTATTTATAAAGAGGTTTTTGTAATGGACAGCTTGCCGTACCTGATTTTGTGCAGGATGATTCACAGTGCAGTAAACTACGTTGGTGTCGGACGCCGGTCTGTGGAATAATGATGACGATGAGAATTAAAAAAAAAAAAAAAAAAGCATTATCAGTGATTGACTTTAATTAATGACTGGGCAGACTCTCAATGTGTCATTCTTGTCTGAAGGATCTTAAATGGTTGCTTTGACTCCAGCATGAGCAGCAGCTTCCAGCTTTCTGCTCACACACAGTGTGTGCCTTGTCCTGTGTGGGAGATTGTGTGTGGCTGTCTATTACGTGTTGTCTGGACAGGGACGTCTTCGCTGGCCTTTGGAGCGGCACGGCTGGTCTGGCAAGAGGTCATCTCTGCTCCTTGAAGGCTCTGCCATGACGGGATCTGTCATCAAATTCCTTCTTGTGGCGCCAATCCACAAACCCTGAATTGGCTTATACGTTCACACACAAAAGAAAATATGTTTTATTTGTCTCTACATTTTGTTTGTTGTTTGAAAATGTTTCACAAATCTGTCATTACCAGATGATCAAAGCGGGGCTGAGTGTTTCCATGTCCTCTTTCAATAGATTTGTTCTTCTTGTGCCTGAAGACATAAATGAAAAAGGTGAAGAGACAGAACAACTTATCTGTGGAACCGACTCGATATAAATTATATTTTCATACTTTACCTGTAGACAAAGAAAATGACTATCATGACGATGATGATCAGAAAGAAGACAATGATCAAGACCTTTACAAAGACCCCTGTGTTAGAAAAGAGAGTTTCATGGAGAAATGTCTACAGGGGGCTTTGTTTGAAACTGTTGTTGAAAATCGTCAACA
This sequence comes from Labrus bergylta, assembly GCF_963930695.1. NCBI lineage: Eukaryota > Metazoa > Chordata > Actinopteri > Labriformes > Labridae > Labrus > Labrus bergylta. Next base: position 19,975,652 of record NC_089202.1, read on the forward strand.
CATCTCTGGTAAGAAAATATGAAATACACATAAATACACGTTGTGTTAATTCACTCACGGTCAACAAACATCTGGACAGGGTCAGAGGACTTTTGATTGATTTCATTCTTTGCGATGCAGTAGTAGACTCCCGGTTTGTCTGAAAACACGGTGTAGGTCTGATGATCAGACACTTTTTCATCCCTTTTCTCTGCCTCTATTTTCTTGTACCATTCGAAGTGTGTGACTTGAGGGTAGCTGTGACTGCTGCAGCTCAGCGTCACAAATCTCGTCCCATCTCGGCCCTGCTGCTCTGCTCCTTTCATGATCTTGGTCTGTTTTGGAGCATCTAGGCAGGATAATCAAGGAAAAATTAAATCAAGTAAAATGATCTACTTTCAAAAAGTTCAAAGGACAAAAGGGAATAACTGAAAAAAAACTTTAATGTTTTTGTGTTTTTATTAAATCCTCCTCCTGAAATCGCTTCAAGACAAAAGGCAAAACACTGTTAGCAATTCATCATGGATCTAAACAGCAGGTTTTAAAAATGTACAATGGTTATGCTCATTCAACATTTTGCAGATCTTACAAAATGTTCTGGTAAGATAAAAACATACATTTGTTTAAATATAGGCTACTTTTCACTGACTAAATGTTCACATTTCTCTACAAGTTAAAGCTCACATATCCTCCATTCCAACCAGTTTAAATTTGGTAAATCTCAGAGCTATAAACCCCTCTATTTCAGCCCTGCTCAGAACAGGCTGTTTCTGTGTCTGTAACTTTAAATGTAAATGAGCTGTGTCTGACCACGCCCCTCTCTGGAAGGGGATGTGGCTCAGACTTTTCTTGCACCGTTTACGGTGAGAAGGCAGACTCAGAGGGTAGAACAAACACCTAGCTGAGGGAGGGTCACCCACCTGGGAGAGGGGTTACTGCTCTTTGTGATGTCATGAAGGGAAAATCTCTAAACGGCCTGTTTGAGCACACATTTTCTTAAAAGTGGAGCAGCCAAAAGACAGAGGGGATGGACTTTGCTCATAATTTGCAGTTTTGTAGACAGACTAGGAACATATAGCAGTGTTAGAATAACACGGTAAAGTGTATTTTGCATAACAAGGGACCTTAAATAGCATTCATACAAATTCATACTTCTGCAGCCAAATTTTAAAACTGTAGCACACCTCAAATTTTCAAGTGATTTTTGTCCCCCAACTTCAGGCTTCTGGCCTGGGGCCCAGAGCAGTTTCCTGTCTTGCCTGTTGACAAGCAGTGCCCCTGGTTTTGTATTGCCTCCTAGTTCAACTGTACAGCATCATGAGTCCTTAATTGTACTCACACATGACTTTGATTTCTTTTTGCTGTGATTTTCCGGTTCCCATTTCATTAGTGGCTGCACAGCTGTACAGTCCCTCATCAGAGGTGCTGACAGACTTTACAGTGAAGATCCTGTTCCCCCCAATGATCTCACTCTTCCCATGTGTCGTCTTCATCCAGGTGACAGAGGTCACTCGTGGGTGGGAGTGGGCAGTGCAGTTCAGTGTCAACAAGGTGTTTTCATGAACTTCAACATCCGGGTGAGCTTGTACTTTCACGTCTTCGGGATGGTCTGCAAAAATAAATAAAAGGTCTCAACATAGTTTCACTTAAATACCTGTAGACCATCACTTTCATGATTTAACAACAAAGGTTACCGTAGAATGTTAATGTTGCATGATTTACATTTTCATATAGATGTTGGGTGTGTGTGTGTTCAGGGGGGGGGGGGGGGGGGGGGGAGGGGGGTGAATAAAGATAAGACTATCAGGCTAAATTTGTGTTTGTGGTGTAAAATATTGCATGTGTTTTGTCTCGTAAAAATTTGAAAACTTTAAACTAAATGATTAAACAATCCTATTTTACTCAATTACTGCAAAAAATGATCCAATATAAAGGGGCAATACTTAAAAAGACTCCATTACAAGTAAAAGTCCTATATTCATAACTTTACTTTAAGTTTACTATCTTGCCAATAGCAATTTTGTTCGTTGGAAGACAAGTGTCCATCATTGACATGGTATCTCAATTAGAAAGAAACTATCATTCATTCACTTTATCAAACTCCATTAATCTCTGTCCTCAAACTTTAACCATCTGGTTTACTATCTGGATTTCCTGGTTGATCACGTGATAAAATTTTAAATCAAAATCTGCCAAGTATCTCTTTATTAAAATAAATGTTGTGGAAAATAAATGTAATTACTCAAAAAAGAAAAATGAACTCAAAGTTGTAGTTAAGTAAGCAACACAGATTTTGTAAATGCATGATCATTCTTTGCATTCTAACTGTATATTCGAACGGAGATTATAGACTATAAGCAAAAAGACAATGATGTGCAGAATCACTCACATTTCACCACCAACTGCTTTGTCACGCTTTTCTTCCAACCGATGCTGTTATTTGCCTCGCAGGTGTAAAAGCCTCTGTGGGCTGAAGTGACATTAAATGTGAGTTGAAGATAGTTGGACTTCTGGCGTGTCCTGGGATGAGTGAAACCCAATTCTGGAGACTTAGGGTTTGATGATTGGGTCTTCTTCAAGGTGAGCTGTGATAGGGGGAAGCTTTCGACGGTGCAGTTGATGGTGGTGGGATGACCTTCACTGACAACATCAACCATGGACAACTCTGGGATGGTCGGCTGATCTGCAGAGGGGAAGCAGCCCTTGATTTAGTTGTTTGTAAAAATAAATGCTGTGATTTTATTAACAACACTTTAATCTCTGAATTAAAAACACTTGGCATTTGATCAATTGAGCTTATTTGCTTCATTTTGAGTGGTTAGATGAAAAGAATGACAACTAATCAATCTTATGCATGTCCATTGGTTGTCTGGGTACAAACAGCATCAGGTTAGCTTAGTTTAGCGAAAGGACGGAAAACAACCAGCCTGGATTGCCATCAATTATCTCTATAGTTCACTTGTTACCACAAATTATTTTATATAATTCTTTAAGAAACTGTGTAAAAAAATAACATTGGATTTCATGGCAGTATAATTTCTTTGCTGGGAGCATTATCCTGTCTGGCAATAGCACAATGTAATACAGTGAAATGTGACTTTTCCATTTGGTTTTGGACAAATTTAAAGAGAGAAAGAAATACAACATGTTAACTTGTACTCTTTAAATATGCTGCGAGGGGGATTTAGTGACCCCCAGCAGTCTCCCATCTCATGCTAGGCTAAGCTAACCAGCAAGTAGCTTACGTCATTCAAACTAATGTTATAGTTTAGATCTTTTCATTCAGAAACTTAAAGAGTATATCCCAAATGTGGAACTTTATATCATGAAAATATCAATGAGACAAGTTAATGTATAATTTATACTACATGTATAAGTTTAAAAAAAAAACAACTAAAATGTGGAACAGTATCACAGTACCTCACAATTACTTACAGAGAACTCGTATGCACACAGGTTGGCTAATGTCCCCCGTACCGATGCTGTTGGTGGCGTTGCACTTATAACATGCTTCATTTGTTCTGTTCACACTCTCCAATCGTAGACTGTTGTTATAAGTTGCACAGGACTTGGACTGTGAGGAGTCAGTCTCTATGTACCAGGAGTAGCTTGTAGGGGGAGGATAGGCATCAGTAATACAAGTAAATGTCAGAGATTGACCCACTTTCACTTCGGTATCCTTTTCACTGATGGAAATGTGTGTATTCCTTGGGCTGTCTGGAAGAAAGTGAAGAGTTTAAGTGTGCTTTCTATGGTTAAACAGTGTATTTGTTTGTTCTTTGGCATCATCAGTCAGCAGAGAAACATGTAGTTCAATGATTTTTGAGACTTACATCTAACTTTCATATTAAGTAGTGCTGATGTTCCAGTACCAACTGTGTTGGTGGCTTGACATTTGTAGAAACCAGTGTTATTAGGCATAATATATATATTAACCATCTGAAGCAACTTCCACGGGGCATCATCTTTTAACCAAACAAAGGATGTAGGTTTTGGATTGCTTCGAATGACGAAGCATGTTAAAGTTATCTCCTCACTTTGTGTAAAAGTGTCAGGAGATGAAGTCTTTGAAGTGTTCACCTCAACTTCAGGCTTATCTGAAACAGAAGATGTAATTTATTTGGACTAATCTACAATGAAATCCTAATACAAATACAAAAGTGCAAATAGTTTTAATAATCACTGTAAAAAATACATTTATTTATAAAGCACTTTCAATCTAAATGCTGTACATGGCTTGTACAAAAATGCCACAGCTAAATATAAAAGAAACATTTGTATTGAAATTTGAGACAAAACTGAATTGAGAGAAAGTAATTCACGAATGAACATAGGGAGTGCTCACACTGAACATCAATCCTGACTGGCTGTGACTTTAGTTTGCCATGTTTGTTTTCAGCTTCACAGTGGTATACTCCACTATCTGAGCCATGTATTGAGCTGAACTTCCATTCTGCCCCTGGATGCCCTTGATGATTTTGTTCCGTTTTAAACCAGGTAAAAGTGGGATCAGGATGTCCTTTGGCCGAGCAATTGAGAGTAACAGATTGACCTTCCGTGACTGTGCCATCGACTGGAAAACGTCTTCCTTGTGTTTCCTTTGGAGCATCTGTGTCAACAAAGTCAATACAAGTAATGAGAAATCGTCTTGCAGCATACGCATTGGTTGACGTTTGAGGAAATCAAATACACAAAAAATATATTAATTATATTAATATTATATAACTATAATTATATACCAACAAAGACTTAAATCATGTGATCTAACAAAAACCACGACTTAAGAACAAGTTAAAAACCAAATTAATAGACTTAATTAATAGACTAAATCTGATTTTCAGAGTAGCAGTGGGACCAAATGTTGAGACAATATATCAGCAACATACACAAATATTGACTCATGCGGTACATTTATTGTATCATTTGGGCCAATTATTAATATTTTTGTTCTGAAAAAGTTGATCTTCATATAGATTTCCCTGGCAATGTAAACCACCATGTCACTACTTCACGACTCCTCATGATGGCGCTTAAAACATGAATAAGGGTTACGTGAATGAAAATTGAATGAAACCAAATCGCTGGATTTAATACATTAATCTTGCTCTTCACTGCTTTTTTTAAGGAATGTTATAGTCTTCAATAAATCTGATTTGAAAATGTATTATTATATGATTGAATTGCAATATATCAGTTGTTGCAGAATGTCTGTATTGTCATATCATCAATATCATGGGTCACATATTTCGTAGGGTGTGCGGGTTACCCTGCGATTCCTACCCTTATTTCTGACATGAATCAACACAGAATATTCCCCAAACTGTCACAGGCACATGGATTATTTGGATGAATATTAAAACAGTATCATAATGTGCACATAAAAGTATCGTTCAATTTCTGCTCCAGGCATTGAAGCTGATCACACAACACAAAGAACTAACCAATCAGTTTTAGTCCCTCTAATGAGAGAACTCTTAAACAGTTCTCGGCTCTTTCATTTTTGGTGAAGATGTAATGTTTATTGTGTTCAACATATTAGTTCAGAAAGGGATTCAAGATATACAGTATGTATATGTAACTGTATGAAATAGGTTCACTGTAGATAGTCGTGCATATAGTCAATAGATAATAGTAGACTGAACAATCCAATCATGAACTTACATTCAACAGTCAAACTGATTTTCCGGATCAAATAGGCATCCTTGTTATCTTTTGTTTGACATGATAATTCTTTCCCATCATCCTGCCAGTTCGCTGAAATTTGTTTTGACACAATTTTCTGGTTTCCCTCCTTATGTAAATCTGGTGCGAAGGGCTCACTTGGCAATCCTTCAATTTTGAGGTTTGAAGGACACGAACTTAGAGTGGAGCATCTGAGTGAGATCATTCTGGATTCATTTACAACAGGTGGTTTCTCAAAAGTGATTGGACATAGGTTCTCTGAAAAAAAGAAAGAAAAGAAAATGAGACAATGAGAGCAGAAATATAAATGTGCAGAAAAGCAATTGTAAGCAAAAGAAACAGTACAACCATGAATATTATCTTTAGAAAAAACTAATTCATTCTTTGCTGCCCTACTCACTTCTTGACTTAAAAATTAGTTTTATTGCTTACTTGGCAAAACTGCTCAGGACTGGGGTGTCAGTGGCCTAGTGGTTAGGTGGTGTGCCCTATGTACAGAGGCTCTTTCTTTGCTGACCTGAGCATCTCATCTGCCCCATGTACAGAGGCTCTAGTCATCAAAGTGGCGGCCCAGGTTCAACTCCAGCCTGTGGCTCCTTTTCCTAATTTCATTCCCCACTCTCTCTGTCCCTGTTTACTGACTCTGTCTACTGTCCAATCTCTACAATAAAGGCATAAAAGGCCCAAAAACAAATCTGTAAGAAAATTGCTCTGGACTCATAATCAACGTTATAGCCAAGTCAAAAGTCATAAAGCTAAATAAATAATGTTTCAAATTCTTCTGTAGGAGAAGCTAGTGAGTTTGAAGAACTTGTTTCACATGGATGGGTCAGGTAAATATAAACTGCTGTTTGTTATAAACTACAATAGGACACGTGCAGTGTAAAGCGTAGTTTTCATTTTCAGTACTACTCTATTCAATGAACCCTACTTTTTTGCTCACTCAAACTACAAAAGTGTACTCATAAAATGTTTTTTGTGTTCAACATATTAGCTTAATGTTGAAATATGGAGTTTTGGTAGAGAAATATGAAACTTGGAGAAGTGTACAGATTCTGTGATATATGTTCATAACTCTATACACAAACTGTCCTCAGAGGAAAATGTGGTCCCTGTAACACTGTTTGAAGATGAAATGCTACACAAGAAGTTATGGTGGTGGTGGGCCCGCAACAGTGAAACCGTAACTCTCCTGGTAGATTTTAAGCTCTAAGCAGTGTTCCAGGGATCAATTTTTAACTTTGAATAAAGTTTGTGTATTTAGTTGAGATAATATAACATAAAATTGTTTCACTTCTCCAACTTTCAAATTTCAACACCAAATCTACATAGTGCACCTTTAATCTCAATTTACATTAGGTTATACAATCATACCTTCCTCCAGAAAAGCTCATCCCTCAATTTTGTAATATCTCATAATGTTTTGTATTTTTTCAGGATATCCGTTTGTATTAACATCTTTTACTTACCTGTTACTGTTAGGACCAAATCTGGTTCAGTTTTCCATTTGTTAGCTTTAGTTTGTTCTGCAAATCTGAAAGAATAATTCCCATTGTCAGATTTGCTCAGGTTGCAGATTAAAATGCTGCACAGTGACTTTGTTGAGAACGGCATCCAAGTTGTAGAGTGTGAGCCAGTATAATTCACCCTGCCAGCATAGTCTCCACTCACAGGACGTACTGAGCTATTTGAGCTGTAAATTACAGTGCCCACAAAATCTTTCTTTGATTCATTGTATTTTGCATCCTTGATCCAAAACCAGTGTGCACCATCAACATTGACAACCCCAGTTACCCTGCACTGGATTTCAATGCAGGACCCCTCTATAGCAGTCAGTGGACTTCCTCCTAGTTTGAAGGGGGCGTTACAGGAAAGCTCTGTGGTGTTGAAGCACAAGTTGAAAAGTCAGGTATTTTATCTGAGCTATATTCAAATGTTATTGAAAGTAAACTTTATACTGGGCATCATAGTGGAATATTCCAATCCTACCTTTTATTACTGCCAGGAACACCAAGCACCCAAGTGTCCGTGCGTTCATCTTTAAGTAGCACTTCAGTCTGTTATATGAATCAAAGATATTGATCATAAAAGTGTGTTTATTCCCAGTAGTATGTAGCTAAACAGCCCCCCCCCAAAACCGCCTACAGTATGTTCTTTTTAGACAGTTAAATAGGGTCGTTACCAGGAAGTTTATTTTTCATTGCAAATCAGCTAGTCAAGTTTTTCTTCTTCCTCTTTTTCTGAATTTGTGAATTCTCAAGCAAAGCAAAAAGAAAAAAAGCACAGCCAGCAGAATCGATCATTCAGTTTAAGTAACAAAAAGAAAGCAGATATTTTGAGGCAACATGTTGCACAGCTGCAAGACCAAACAAATATTTCTTCTTTGATTTATTTAAATCACTTCAGTTTACCTCACCAGCGTTGCCATATACCCATAATGTACCAACCCGAGTACACTTAGAATGATGTACTTTACACATTCAATAGACTTACATCACAAATGAATGTATTTTATAGATTTGGTCGTTTGGTCACAGATATATTTCATTTATACTTCATACTAAATTCAAGGTTCCCACACAAGGCTGCCTCCCCCATTTTGCTAACATCAAAGCTCTTTTTGCAAAGCTTACATCTCGCACGTTGGTCGTTCTCTTGTTCGGTTTCTAACCAAAGTTTGTATCGGTCTTTAGAAAGCCATGAAATATTAAATGCACACTTGCCCGGCATTATTCAAACATCATTTCAGCTAGCTGGCAGACGTGGAGGGAGAAACGGAAATGTGTGGAGAAAGAAAGAAACGTGATGTGAGGTGCAGTTGTCACCTTGTCACGTGTCGCTGCATATTAGAGCAAGAGTAAGAGTAGGATTTTCCTAAAAAACAATGTATAGACAAAAAAAAAATTCCTTTTCAATTATCACTTATAAGCTTATGTGTACTTTTTTTTTTTTTTAAACGTTTTGGTGTAATTTTAATTATCATCTGCAGCCTCTCTGTGCTGCTCTGTGTCCATGACAGCCTCGACACTGAGAGCAGAGGACTCTTTACTGCAAGTGCAATAAAACCTTCGCAAGTAAAAAGCCAATACTTTATCAATACACCTGTTCAACATACAGATACATCATCACTCATTTTCCTGCAAGTAGTTAGTCATTTGTCGGTATGTGATGCTGCAGGTGGTACACTGGGCTGTGTTCTGCTGCCTGGCAACTGAGGTCTCTTACAAACCGCTAACGGCAAATCCTACCGTTTCTGCCGTTATGTTACATTACGTGGAAGGTTATCCACTGTAACAATTAATTTCATTTTACACAACAAAATTCCATGACTGAGAGAATTTTACTAATTCCATGACTTTTTCAGGTTTTCCATGACCGTGGGAACCCTGTAAATTCCAAGTATACTTGTGACTACATTGAGTTGACATTTGCTTTAGAAAGATGAATTCAAATATTAGCAAACCCATTCAATTGTATTTGGAATCAAACCTTCCATTTAAAAAACTACATTTAACCATCTTGAAGATTAAGATGAATTTTTTGAGACAGAAATTAGTGATTCTTTCAAACCACTCTGTCAAATAGATGAAATATTTTAGATTGAATGATACAAATATTAAGCTCACTCTTACCTCAGAGGATCCACTTATAGCAGTTTATAGCATACACCCTTCCTCCCCAACTAAAGTCAGATTTAAAAAATCTCAATTCAAAAAATTTGCATGTGCAATCATGCAAGCTGAGAGCAAAACATCTTTCAGAATTTATCTGATGCTATATCACTGACTTCTGCTTGGCTTCTATGGTAAGCATTTGGTTGGACTTCCTCTCACTTCCTCTAATTTGATGTTTCTGCTGATAGTGAAAGAAACTGTTCAGGGTGTGCAAAGTCTTTCAACAGGCACAGAGCAGCATACAGTTCTTGATATATATTTTGCAGAATGCAAGCTTACACAGGTTTAACCACATCCTTTCACACATTAAAAGAGAAAACACTTGACAAAAGATTGTTTTGTATTGTTGCACTTTGTATTACATTAAAGTAAAGATGAACTGTACATAAACAGGAAACAGTGAAAAAAAAGTTCAATTTACTTCTCCTCCCCAAAAGCCACAGCAGCCAGTATCTTGTCAGCATCAGTCGCCATTTCATCAATTGCGCCATTTAGGGCCTGCAGCATGGCAGCAAAGGAGCGGCTGACAGAACGGGCATGTCTCGGCATTGCCATCTCCACAAACTTTGAAGAAACTGTGGCCAAGTCCTTTTCTGCCACTGCTAGACGCCTTTTCACTTCACCTTTTGTGACCTCCACTGACAGTTCACAAGTCCGCAGCCCCTTAAGTCGTGTGGGTTCGATACCTCGCTGTCGGGCCAGGCGCTCGATCGATTCATTGTCCAGGCACAGAGATAATTGTGCTTTTGTTAGAATCCGCATTGCTACACTTGAGTCCACCATGGAGGCCACAAATGGAACAGGAATAGCTGACACCCCACCAGAAAGCGATGCAGCTGCCCATACAAGTGCTTTGAATGCATCCTTTTTCTGAGTGACCAATGTGGAGGTTAGCGTTGGGAGAGCCAAGAGAAGGGCGTGGGCTCGGATTTCTGGGAGTTCTCGTCCCATGTCCTCCAACAGGCCAGGGAAGTCGAACTTCTCCAAAGTAGAGGGTCTTACCATATAGACTTTGGGCTGAGCAACACCTTGTGATTTCAGCACCTCCACACTGGCTTTTCTGTTTTCTTCTAAGATTTTTTCTGTGTCTTTCTCTGTAGCTAGGAGAATAAAATACACAGTTTGTCGCTGTAGTGAACGGGCCTCCAGGAACACCTTCACAGAGTTAGGTTGGGGCGTCTTTGTGAATGTCATGAAGACGGCATTGTAACGGAGGAACTTTACTCTTTCCATGAATCCCTCAGGTTCAAATGGAGAGGTTGAAGGGACAGCTGGTAGATCCCACAGACGAAAATCAGGGTGCTTAGGGTTCGGGTAGCTTGCCAATTCCTCCGGGGCAACGGGGGATGGAGATGGAGCTGCTCCTTCATCCCCAGGACTGAGGCCGCTGAGAGAGTTTATGAAGGTGGCTTTTCCATCCTCACGGTCCCCCAGCACAGCTAAGTTGATTCGACTGATCAGGAGATCTTCCACTGCATCCTTGACATCTGATAACTTATTATTGTCTATGGACTCTTTGAGGGTATCAAGAAGGTTCAGGCCTTTGAAAACCTCAGCCATTTCTGCATAAAGACAAAAAAACGTTCCTGTAAGTCATTTGAAGTTTTGCGTTGCTTTTAATTATCAAATGTAGTTCACATAATCTTTCTGATCGAATCAACAAAATAATCGTTTTAATAAGTGTGCCAAATGACTACAAACAACAAAACGTCAATAAAAATAAATGGAAATTGCAGATTTGCAAACATGATCATTTAACACCCTCCTACGAGAAACCTGGAAGTAAATAAGTTTTCCGGCGTGGGAGGAAACCTGCTTACTCAGCATGATGTTTACATCAAACCTAATGGTCCCTAATAGAACTATCTAACAAGCTAACCCCTTTAGAAAAATCTGAAACTTAACTTTATAAATACATAGCTGTAAGTTTAAATTTAATTGGTTATTTCCCTGCAGTTTACAAGCTCCAAACCAATCAATATTATCTTTTTAACTATAGTTTATTTTTTACAAACATAATATTGCACACACTCACCTACAGATCTGGGGGAGACGCAGCAATGTGGTTAAAATACTTCTCAGTTTTCTAATGCCGATTCTTCTGCAGTCCCGAAGCACCGACAGAGTCAGCTTGATCTATTTAAAGTGTCTGCTCCACCAGTGGAACATTGTAATCCTGTTAGCTTAGCCTTAATCCACATTCACTTTCAGCACATACATGCATATTGTGTACTGCTTGTGTTCATGCATAAGCCTACTCATACAGCATGTTTACAAGAACAACAAATACATATAAAGCATTATCATTTATTTAAATTTATTTGATTATTGCAGCACTTATCATCATATCAATAAAGCAAAAGTATGAGCATAACATTTTGGCCGACATCGCCATTTTGTCAAGAAATAACTTAAAAACAGATTTATTTGCAAAACAGATTCCTCTTTTTCCTCCTTGTCCAAAAGGTCAAGGATTTAATATTTGATCCTCTGATATCTAAAAAGACAAGATGCATTACATATTATTTTTCAATACCATCCTGGACCTTTGTTCCACAACATGTCAAACCCTTGCTCAAGAATATCAGCCCCTCATGTACCATCCAAAAATAAGTTATACAACTACACCCACATCCTCATAAAGTTGTTCTTATTGATCTGAAAAAGCCCAGATGTTTTGAAATGGATACAACAATCGTAATTTAAGCATCAATACGTGTTCCTTGATTTATATTGTTAACACATAAGAAATGCAATGATTTTTTTCTCCCTCCATTGATTTTATCATACAAACAGCACATTCTGCAATATGAGAGTTTCATTTTCTTTTCATTAGCTATCAAAGTTGTTACAAAAAATGCAGTTTCTCATAAAGACTTAAAAGAGGCACTGTCAATAAAGAGGAACAGAGTTATTTAAAAAGAGAAAAGGGGGAGGTGAGAAACCTACTGTATGAGTAAAGCTGCAGCTTTTTTTTCTTGTATCTGTTTAAAGAGGAAGTTAGTATTCAAAACATCTCAAACCTCAAATGTTATTTTTAGCCAACATCCCCCAAACGATTTCCGGCCTCATAGCGGGGAACATTGTTGTAGATTCAATATATCTGTATGTGAGCTCAATTGGGTTGAGCTCACATACAGATATATTGAATACTAAGAACTTAGACTTGAGTACTAAGAACTTAGACTTGAATTTAGAGATATAATTATAATTAAAAAACAGCTGTATGTGTTGGTCCTGTAACTGTGATAGTACATCTGTCGAAGGTGCACAGTTCCACTGCAATGGTAATGCAATAATAACTCTAACACCTGGGTGCTATGAGCCAGAGGAAAAAGGTGGGTTATGTTCACAAAATACAAATATTTAGAGAAGAGTGCAGAGTTGAAATAGTGAGCTTTAGTTCTGGGTTATCTGACAACATTGCAGCAGCCAGTATGTCCTCCTCCTCCTAAAATTCGATTCTGGTGCAGAATGTTTTTTTTTTTTTTCTTTCCAGAGATGGTAGGTAGTTTTAAGGCACCCCCACATGGCCGTTTTGGACGCCCCTCGGTTTGCCAGACAAGCAAACAGGTGTTACAGTGATGGATGTGGGCAAGCAAACTGGTGAAGATAAAACTGATTCTACCTGGCCTAAAAAGCCTCTGCATGTTTCTAATAAGCTCCACGAGTAGGAACGTGCTCAAGGATTAGGATCAATATTGGAGACGCTTTTAAAAAATGGAGAGAGGTTAAAACGCAGAAAGATTTTTAGACCAATGTAGAGCTGGCTAAACACTGAAGCTTCCATGACCGTGAAATGTCAACGCGCGTTAGCATCGACTCTAGAGAGGAGGGGGCGGGGGGAGACAGCGCTCTCCAATGTTATGAATTTGGACTGCAGTACCCATTTTAAACACTATGTGTCAGAGTAACATATCGCTCCTTTAAATTGCCCATACCATATATTTAAGAAAATAATCAAAAAAAAGCTTCAGCTGTTATATACAACAGACAATGCAACATTAGACAGTATACAATGATTCACTGTCAAAACCAACAATACAGGTTTGCATACAAAATAATAATTATGCAATATGAAATTAAGACAGTGTGAGAATTTGTACTTGAATGATTTCCATATCAGCTTTTTACCTTTTCCTGTACTTTAGGGTTTGGGTTTGTTTGGATTTTTCAGAAAAGGCACCTGAAGATACAAATGTATGGATTACGTGTTTTATACTATTGTGGAAACAGTGCAATTGGAAAAATAACACGTTTCTCTATAAAGACTTTTCTCCAGGTGAAAAAAATCTCTGTGCTGTAGCCAAAGCAAGACAAATACAAAGAATGAAGCCATCATATCAGAACCCGTTACAGAAGTCATCCTCAACACCTAAACAGCACCTTCTTTTTCCTGACCCATTATGTCCTCCACATTGGAATACAGATCCTCACCTTCCCCGCCATCTGCCACAAACTCCTTTGTCTCCTCATCCTCTCCTGCCATCTCCTCTTTGCCTTCTCCATCTAGCCTTTCCTCCGCCTCTCCTTTTTTAATTTCAGCATACTCTGTCTCTGTTTCCTGTGCCATTCCTTTCTCTGCAAGATTATTTCTTTTGAAACGGGAGAAATCCAGGTTGGAATAATCCACATCGGATTTCCCTGCTGCCGCACCGTCACCTCCTTCAGGTGCCTCTTGCTCGATGGCCTGAGCATTTTCCACTGCTTGACCAGCATCTATCTGTCAGGTACAACACAGAAATGGTAAGAGTCATTTATCAGGTACAACAACAGCAACAATTGGCAGAAGACTAAATATCGAAATCAACTCAAAGGGCTCACTCAGCTTTGTTTGTCTGTTTGAAGTTTATATCGGACATGTAGAATAAAACTATAGAAATAGTTCTCAAAAATAGAAATAGTTCTCAAAAATCCTCAAAAAAAGGAGACAGAAAAAAAGGTGAAACAAAGTAATTTGTACAAACAATGAACGACATCATACAAAAGAAGCTCTCAAATACTTCCCCTATCAATTTACACGTCCGAAAAGGAATTTAATCCCACCCTTCTCCTTTAATTCATACATTTTATATTAATCTTAGCATTAAAAAAAACATGTTTAAAATCTAATGTTTACAATATATGGTTGTACCTAATTCATATCTATATAAAGTGTATACATACACATACATTCACAAGAAACAACATACATACATATATATGTGAAAACATTTAGAGAAGCAAAAGAATAAAGAAGAGGAAAGAAGACCGAAGGAAAAAGAAAAAAAAAACTAATTTTTGAATAAATAAATATGCAAACAATAATCCCTGTAAGCACCTGGTGATCATCCCTGTACCTCGTGAAAATCACATTTTTAAAACCATTTTTAAACAGCTTCATGACTGTTCCACAGCTTCACTCCACTTATTGAAAAACGTTTTGCTTTTAGAAGTATCCTGTACTTTGACTAATTTTGATGCAATTTTCCAGTTTTACCACTAGGTGTCACAAAAGTTGCAATTCCTAGATGTAAGGGCTTTAACCTTTTAACTGATGTGTAATAACATCTGCGGTAGAAAATGATTACCAGTGGATCTTCTTGACTTGTCACCATCTCCAGAGTCTCAGCCAGATATCCATGGGTTCTGTGTTTTTTCCTGAGGATTTAAAAAAACAAAAAAAAGACAAACATTTACATCCAAATAACACTCCACAGATGATTAAAGTCAAATTGAAATAGACTTTAAAGGGTCCTTTTAGAATTCTATCATGGTTTAAACCACTAACACCAATTCTTAAACATATTTCCATTACTGCTAATCATTTTCAAAAGCAGGATGTATAATTTCAGACATGTTCTTAGAAGCATCCTTCATGAAATAAAAATATGTGTGCAGAAAGCCTGGACATGGAGATAAACAAGAGAGTAAAATAAGGAAATAAAACAAGAACAAGCACTTCTTAGTGTACCTGTGGCATTTTCGCACCGAACAGCAAATGATTGCAGACAGGAGAGCACCAATCAAAAAGGCAATGAGAATATCTAGCCGTGTAACAACTCGGAGCAGTTTCATAATGTATTGACCTGGAATCAATAAAAAAGTCTGTTAGAAAACATCAGTCTATGACAGCACATTTACTTTCCATGCATTTGTCTCAACATTTTGATTAAGGGCTGTGAAAAGAAGGTAGATTTGAGAAAAGAACATTCAAAAGGTGATCTGTCACCTTCATCTTTTGGTTGTTCTTTATTTACGATGAGTTTTTGTTTTACATCTCCATTTTCATTGCTGCTGACACACTCGACAACAGCGTTACTTTGGTCGTTTACTGCTAGGATGAAGGTGCTGTTGACCGTGTGGTTGGATGTGGTGGTAATGACAGTAAACTCCGTGTGGTTCACCAACAGCGGCCATTTGATACCGGGTAAGGGGTCCGCTCTGCTGATGCACGAACAGGTCAGAAGCTTTAAGTCATTTACGCATCCAGAGCCGTTCAGGATCTTTGGACGCACTGCAAAAAAAAAGCAGAATCGCAACATATCAATCAAGCTGAAGGGGAGTGGGTAGAATACAATAATATTTCCAAGACTGCAGGTTAGATTCAAAGTATGACTTTCCTTCCAAGTGTCTTTCTAGTTATTTTAGAGCCACTCATATGTATAAAAAAAGAGGGCCAATTCAATTTAAATTAAACTAACTTCTACTTTGATAATAATGCAGTTTCTAATGTCTGAACATTAGGCTTCAGTGGGAGGCCTACAAACTGACAGCAGACCTGAGAGATGAAGGAAACAGGATTTTGGTAGTCACATAGAAAAAGATATCGTATGCGAGTTAACCCACCAAGACATGCTATTAAAAAATTTTAACTTTCACATTTCATTGTACAAAGTCAGTGTTGAGAAGTTACCACGCATTATTTTAAGAATGTTAATAAAGGGTTCTTCTCTCTTTTCAATTAATAGAATATCAAGTTTCAGTTCCTGAATGACACATTTTCTGTATAAAACCCATCACACTGTGAACTTACTCATCACGGTAATGTTCACGCTGTTGAAGAGATGTTTTGCCGCACAGGTGTACAGTCCTGAATGATTTGAATTCACATCAGAGATAACTAGAGGGGCTGATCCAATGTGAGAGTTACTCAGGGGTTTTTCTGATCCATGTTTAGTCCATGTGATGACAGAGGGAGGGAAGCTGTCAACACGGCAGGTCAGATCCAAAGTGTCGCCCTTCTTTACTGTTGTCTTTCCAGTGATTTCTGGTGTCTTGACATCTGGGAGACAAAATTTGGACGGGTTTTTAGAATATATTACACAACTCTTTTTGTAATTAGCTTGAAGATGTTCAATATGAGACTAAACTTCTCATAAGGCCTCAATCCCCGAGATCAATCATCTATTTAAAAAATATATTCAACACTTTCTGATGACAAGGGTTTAGTCTACTCCACTTTACACATACATGTGTGACTTTGAGGTTGTACCGTATGTGTCTGAATGAGAAGCCAGATCCGTGTGACACATCCTCTGTACTTCAGGTGTTTTCCAGAATAATGGTAAATGGACTTGAGCTTGTATAGCGCTTTTCTAGTCTTCTGACAATTCAAAGAGATTTTACACCGCAGGTCACAACTATCCACTGATGGCAGAAGCTGCTATGTAAAGTGACCATCAGATGTAACTAATCCCATTCATACGCTGCTGACGAAGCAGCGGGAGCAACTTGGGGTTAAATGTCTTGCCCAAGGACACATCAGACATGTGAATGCAGGAGCTGGGGATCTGAACCTTCGACCTTCAGTTTGGTTTTGGGCTTCATCCAGGCAATGGTTATAAAACAAGAAGTATAAAATACCTCTAAGAATGTAAGCAAAAACATGTTGGGAAGCTGTATCCAGATGATAAATGGCCCAATGAATCATCTAAGGTTATAGGCTCACGTTTCAGAACACCTGCAGAAAGCTGTACAGTAGAGCATCTTTTTTTCACATTTTTCAAAGTAAAGGTGATGTTATATGGTACCATATTTAGTTTTTTTTACTCACAGGTCACATTCAAAATCACAGTGTTCGCCGTAGTGGCATTGTTTCTGAAGCTGACTTTGCAGGTGACCTCCTTGCCATGGTGTATGGCCAAGGGTTTAAAGGTGAAAGTCGAGTTTTGTCCACTTTCTTTGATGCTTTCTCTGATGGGACTGTTAGGCTTTCCTGGTGTCCTCCAAGCCCAGGAAAACGTAGGAACAGATCCAGAGCAGGAACCAGGAGCAGTGCAGGTCAGCGTGGTTTGAGTTCCCTCTGTCAGAAGAGGAACATTCAAAGTGGGCTTCTGACTCAGATCTATAGAACAGTGGAAGCAAATACACAGAGGAATAAAACTTAGAGTGAGTATGTAAACATGCAGATATGAAGAGAGACATGACGGTTACTGCTGACTTAAAATTTGACTGATATATTCATATCAAAAGGAAAAAACATAGGTGTGGTAGAGGTAAAGAAAGACTTCAATAAGATCTTAAGCAGCTGTATAAAGCAGACAAGGACTCTTCTTTAGAGGTTGGGTCTCCCTTAATGTAGAACCATCTCCGGTATTTTGCCTTTTTTGTCTTCCTCTTTCTTGGTGACTTGGTTTGACAGTGTAGGTGATATGGATTTTTCACTGTGTTGGTGTTTGATGCATTTACTATCTGTAGAACAAACTGCCTTGTAGGGACACTAAAATTAGCTTTCCTGCTTTTTAGTGTTGTTGATGTTTCCACTCCAATAGAAGCTGATAGAAGCCAAACACTATTTTAACTACAACAATTGAGAGAAAAATCCACGGTGAACGTAGAGAATTTGATGTATAGTTATTCCTACCTTTGACAGTGATTTTTGCTCTTTGAGAAGTTAATCTGTTGTTTGCTTTGTTCAGGACTCTGAGCTCATACGATCCAGAGTCTGACTTGTTGAGATCATTGATGACGATGCTGCAGTTCCTTTGATCATTCGCTAGAAGTGACACTCGCTTAGACTGAGTCTTTGGGTCTGTGTTGTTCAAGCGGAGTATTATGTCAGAATCAGTGCAGTTCTGTTCACATTTGTACCAAACTGCACTTTCCAAAGCAAAGGCTGGATCATCAGACAATTTACAGGGTATGACAACACAGAGTCCGGCCTCTGCTGTTATGTTTTGGGTGTTGGGAGATGCAACTGAAAATAAAAACAGGAGAAAAGGGAGATTCAAAAATGTAAGATGTATAGACATTGATTACACATCAGGACTTCTTGTACTGACAAAGAATGACAACATGTACGGAAATACTGCTGAACCCTGTGAGGTCAAACAAGGCTGTTTGACGCATGGTTTTATCAACTGTTTCATGATGCATGAGGTTGATATGAGTTTAGCCAGTCATGGTTCCTCTTTCAATACAACAACAGACCGTAAAATAATCATGTAAAATGATCACACATCATTCAATTATAAATTTATTCAAAACGTTAAATATATCAAACATTTTAAGTTTTGCAAGTCATGCCATTTATGAGCAAGAAATATATTACTTTAATTAGCTGAGCTGTCAAAAGGTGAAAGATTCTTCAGCTGCGTAAGAAAATAAAAAGTAGCACAAACAAGATGGCGTTCAAGTTTCATTCTGTACCTTGAGCATTGTTTCTTTCCACAGTGAAGAGCAGAATCAGCCAGATGAGGAGAAGCATCTTATTTTGTTGATTGAGACAGACGATCTCCAAACTCCCTTTGAAGAACTTTAAAACACACAAACAGGAAGTTTGGTAGTAACTGAACTGGACAGGACAAAGTCTCGTTGCTGGCAGCACAGACATTAATACAGGAAGTTACATTTTCACTATGCTTCATGTGAAAACATTTGCCTACCACTTTCCCCAGAGGCTCCAGTTTGGGCTCAAGAAGAAAACTCAGTCAAAACTCTGCACAATAAGTCTCTCTGATCTTTGCAATAATCAGGTCCTTTGTCCATGTTTTCATTCATAAATGAAGACGAGCCCTTACATAAGTATTAAACTAAGAACTACTTTATTGGATGAATAAATAAACATGTCAAATCGAAATTGTAAGAACAAATATTATTCAAGTGGAAGCACCTCAGACCGAACAGAAAGGCGATCTTGATGAAAACAAAAATGCTAATTGATTGATTTATTTTTCCTCCGCAGGACAAGCTTCAAACTAAAGCTACTGTGAATCTTGAAGGAAATTCAGCAGGTGAAACTGATACTTAGTTGTTCCACAGTTTAGTACACAGTTCTTAAACAGGATGTTGCACATTTGGTTACTCCATAGTTGCTTTGTTTTTTAAACTTTGGCCACCAATTTTCCACGGGTGCAGCTATTCTGTTACTTTAATGTGGAGAACTTTGTGAAATCTAGTCAACATAAGTTAATACAGATTATAAATAGTTAAAAACATCTGAACAGCTGCTTTGATGTGATACATTTCTATCATCTCTGCAATGTTCAAGGGCACATATCCTGCTCTGTGCCCACTGGAGTACTGGTCCCTCACTGTAACAAACAGAACCTCAGACATATTTAACAATCTAATTTTCAAACTAAACACCATTAGTGAAGCACACTACACCTACAACACCTACTACACCTTTTATTCTCAGCAAAAGCTAGTTTTTTGACCAACCTGGACCTTTTTTTGTACCACCTAAGAAAATCGAAACGGCAACCATTTCCAGCTATAAGTCAAACTTGTTCTTTAAATAATGATAAGTGATGCGTGGTACCTGTTTGTCTGTTTCCTCTTCTCTCCTCTCTCCACAGTCTGCAGAGTCACTCTGCTCTTAACAGACTCTTCCTCTCAACACTTTTCTTCCTTTTTCCTTCTTTGTGCAAAAACCGTCATGCGGAGTATTGTTGCATTTCTTTAAAAACTACCACAGTTGCATTCCTCGCAGTATTAAGCACTGCAGTGAATCATATATCCTTTCTGGAAGAAGAATTCATTGAGGAGAATATTTTGTGATTGTTGTTCGTACCAAACCATGACTTACAGATGCAAAATATTTGGAAAGAGGAAGTTTGGTAGTTGAGTAACCTGTCAACCAGCCAATGTTGTATTGTCTTTTATGTCATTGTGTTTGTTGTTGGTAAGTTTGAAGTTTTTATTTATTCTGGTCCAACATGGTTTCTTTCCATTCCTCTTGAACAGTATGAAGTTTATACTGCTGTCAAATATTTTGTAGTGCCAGTTGACTTCTGATTGCCCTCTTATATTCATGTGCCTTTTATCACAGCTGAGTGTATTTAATACTGTCATGAGTACTTGCAGTATTTGCATTTTTATTGTTTCACCATTTTAGTGTCGGCCTCTGAGACAGCACTTCTTTGTTTGACTGTTTGTTTTTCCGTTGTGTAGCATGTCCTGGACATGCAAAAAGGGGTGAATAACTTTACAATAGCTAACGGAAGCTCACCACACATTAGTTAACTAATTATTGAACTAAATGAGGGCTCACTCCCTGCCAACCTGCTAGTCTACTCTTTCCTAGTGGAAGGAGCTATGTAAAATTACTCCTCTAACACCCTTTGGAGGACAGATGAACAAGTTATAATCACAGCCCCAGGATTATCTGCCTAACATTCATTTCTAGAATAATTAGATTCAAGGATAACCCCTGGTATAGGACTCTAGATTACCCCCCGGAGGGGAAATAACTGTGAACTCCCCCCGCTAGGATGTTAGGTATGTATGAAGTGTGTAATATAAATCAGTAAGACAAGTGTGCCGTGGTGTGGCTGCTCAAAACTTACCTTCCAAGGTTCACGGGGTCCTTAAGGGGAACTTCCAGTCTTTGTGGTGTAAAATAATTTTAGTCAGAAAATGATTTCAAAAAGTTTCCGAAAAGTCATTAAAAAATTTCAAATGATATTCCAAATGCAAATACAAAACAGTAAAAGTAAAAGATATAAAAAATGGAAAAGGAAAACAAAACTCAAAGACCAAACTTAAACCTGTGAGTGTAGACACTTGAGGTTTTAAAAGATCTTGGCTCAGAGACTAAGTCCCAAAATGGGATTTCAAAATATGTTCATATGTGGTTTCAGCTCCAAGACCGTGAACTGAGCAGATACACAGAAGAGCTGATACTCAGAAACGCTATACGCCTACGAGCTCCTATGTGGTCTTGCTTCATGTATGGCACACTTATCTTGACCTCAAGGCACTACGAGTGTGTGTAAGTTTAACAGGAAATGTTAAAAGCAGAAAAAGGTTATGACTTTATGACCTATGTATTCAATGATGAAAGAATTAAATGATAATAAAAGGAAAAAACAAATTCAACAATTGCATAACTCTTTTTGATCTTTCAACAGTTGAGTATTCATACATGTTTGCTTGAAGGGAATAAATGACTTTATTAGTCTCAGATACCTTCCTGTTGCACTGCTCAGCTAGCGACTTCATTTATTACACTGCTGTTATGTCAGTCATTGTGTTGAGCACACACTGCTGTGTCAGAAGCTGCACATATGCACTCATGAAAAGTCAAGAGAATTTCAGGAGGACTGTCCCTGAATCTGTGGGGGGGGGGGGGGGGGGGGGGGGGGGGGGTGTCAGGACAAACTCTGGAAAATGTCTGAGTGAAAAATTCAGCTGTTTGTGTTTACACATGCAGCTCACCCTGTACACTTCAGGAGTAGTTTTGTGCACGAACAAGAAAAGAGATTGAGAAAGTTTCTCTGCATAAAATGACAAAGTATTTCTCTGCAGAAGAAACTCCCAGCTCAATAAATATTAAACAAAGAAAGTAATCTATTACTTATATTACAGTATATCTAAATATCTGTAATATGGTCATCCTGAAAAAATTACAACAAAAACCTCAATGTTTTGATAATGATATTTTTATGTAAGGTTATATTCTTAACAAATATTTAAAAGTGCCCGACAAAACTTTGCAGAAAGCAGAATATACAAAAACCTTTAAAAAAAAGACAACAAATAAAACCACATTATCATAACCAAGTCACTAAAAAAGTCTCCACACAAACAATGTCTTAGGCAATAAAAAAAAGAAATTCAGCTGCAATTATTTAGGAAATCAAAATGATAATATCAATGTGAACATTCAAAGTTTAACAGGCTCATAAAGACAATCTGGTATGTAAAATGTAAAATACTGTGTGAGACATGAAAGCTTGTTTTCTCAAAAATTATTCTAAAAAGCCAAACAAAAAAAAAACAAAATTGAAAAAAAATCTTCAAGTTAAGCTGGCCACACACAAGACGATTGTGGCCCGACCCCCCCCCCCCCCCCCCCCCCCCCCAACAGTCAGGGGTGTTTGGTTTGAGGCTTGTCATCCAGGTGTGTGGTGTCACTACGATTATTTTACTGCTCCCAATCGAGTCAGAGCCTGACCGATCTGGACTCGTAAGTATCAAACATGTTTTGAACATGTCTTTGTAACGGCTCAGCTCAACCAGATCTAGCTTCGTCTTTGTCCCAATTCCCCCCTTAAGACAATGTTTTTTTTCTTATGTTCAAAACAAACCACACACTAACATCTGTCTGTCAAATCTGATATGTTTTGTCATGCTTCACTAATCAACCAAGAAAACCATGCATCTTCAAGTGACCCCAGGAGGCTACAGTCCTCATATCGCCCCCATTACATCCTTCAAATTTGAATACAATGCCACATCGTCCCCCTCCTCCTTTTCTGGGACACAATCTTTTCCGTCCTCCTCCATCATCGCCTCCTCTTTTTCACTGCCCTCCAATATTTCCTCATTCTGGTCATCATTGTCAAGTCTCTCCTCCGTTTTGTCTCTCTTAATCTCAGCATACTCCGATTCTGTGGAGGCTTGAACGTCCTGTGCTCTCCTGGGACTCCTCTCCAACAAGGAGATGTTAATGTTGGAATATTCCACTTCTCTTGGTTCAATGTCACCTTCAGCTCCTCCGTTAGCTCCACCATTTCCCAATGCTTGACCAGCATCCATCTGTCAGAGAGAGGAGAAACAGTTTTATTTGTGAACTAGCACAGTTTGGGGAGACGGCTGTTCAACATGAGTCTGGTTCTGCTCGAGGTTTCTGCCTCTTTAAAGGCAGTTTGTCCTTGCCAATGTAACTTTGCTAAATGTTGCTTAGTGCTCGAGGTGAATTAAGAGAAGAGGATAGTCTACACCTGCTCTTTTTGTTAAGTGTCTTGAGATAACATTTCTTATGAATTGGCTTTATACAACTAAAGACTGATTGACATGAGAAACATTTATATGTTACTTGATGCACAACATCTCTCAGTCAAATAAACATTTTCAACTTCAAGGCGACCGAGTCTTTGCAGTCAAAGCCCCTTGGTTGTGGAACAGCCTTCCTCCCTCAGTCAGGTCGGCCCCCTCTGTGGAGTCTTTTCAGTCCCGCCTCTAAACGTACTTATACATGGTCGCTTTCGAGTCCCAATCAGGTTGCTTGTATTTCTGTCAAATGTCATATAATGTTGTTGCTTAATTGTTCATTTTATTGTAAGTATTTGGTGTGTGCATGTGTGTATGAGTTTCCATGTACAGCACTTTGGTCAGCTGTTGCTGTTTTGAAATGCTCTTCTGGGATTGTATGCTGTGTAGAATTTATTTTCACTTTACATTTAATCTTAACAATTTCAAAGCTGTTTTACCTGCAACGGGATTCTTTCAATTACCAAAGGTCTAATTTCTGTAGCATATGGCATAGTATCATTAGAACAATTTGACCAAAAACAAATTAATATAATTAGAATTTTTATTTATGTAAATACCAGTGAATCAGCGTGTGTGTTCACCATCTCCAGATTGTCCAAAGCCATGTTTCCAGATCTCCTGGGTTTTTTCCTGAGGCATAAAATATAATCAAAAAACAATCAAGGACTTTTGAATAAAAAAAGAGATACCGTACTATAAAAACAGATCAGGACCGTAAGTGTAATCTTAAATATTTCAGACCAGGATTCATGAGCTTTTGAATGTTTTTTTCTTGCTAACCAGCCAGTTATTAATTCATATTTATTGTTGAACTATAACGTGGATTATTTAGATGACACAAAAGCAGTGTCACTTCACACTACTGCACTTTAAACCTGCTGCAATATGGTCCCTTTGTGCATTAACCATTATTCTTTTATCATTATCCTTTTATCTTTTATAAATACTGTGTGTTACTTGCTCTCGTCGTTTATCTGCTGGGTGTATGTTATATTTTACATCTTTAAAAAAAGATATGCTGCTGCGCTGCTTGTCACCACTGACATTTTAAAGCATTTTATGTATTGTGTTCAGAGCGACAATATTCTTATTGTCAGGGTTTCATTAAAAATCATTTGTAAGTTCAGCTGCATTAAACTACAGTGGAAAAGATTTGTGGAAATAAGACGAACAAAAATGTCCACTGTGTTGAATCAATAAGATCAAGTCCTTACAACGCTTATTAAGATGAAGGAAGAACACATTCTGACGTGTTAATGGTAGATCTTAGGGTGACCATTATTACCGTTATTATTAGTGTTTTATCAAAAATGATCTCATCCTATTTTTTAAATGGTCAAACGTGTCCCTCACTGTGAATCTTGGCTGTTTCATCATAACAAACTAAAATCTCCTCACAGAAGTTTTGATGTCCCTTATGTATGGTTTTCTGTAAAATGGATGAAGCATGCAAAACCATCGCCGTGGTCATTTGTGACTGATCATGATGTAAGAAAAATAATGCAGAATTCACAAAATGCAAACGTTAAAAATATATCATCGAAAAATAAAAACAAGAGATGGCTAAAAGATCAATGCATGGATGTTTAAAAAGGACGTATGTGTAAGGGAAGCCAACATCGAGGGGTACCTGTGGCATGTTCTGATCAAACAGCAGATGGTCGCTGTAAGAAGTACGCCTATTAAAAAGGCAATGATGACCTGAGGCTGTGTGATGAGTTGTAACAGCTTGCTGAGATGTTCTGTCACTAAAAGAAACACTTTTGAAAATAAATCAAACAGTTTAATCACTGGGGCTTCTTACTGAAAAACATTAAGAAATAGGCGTTGACATTTCAAATACGTAATTTGCAGAGGGTGCTTGGTTTCTCACCACTTACCGTCCGGTTTTGTCACATTTTTTGTGATGACTTCGAGCGTCTTTTTCACGTCCCCAACCTCACTGCTGCTGACACACAGAACAGTGGTGTAGTTGTGATCTTTAACAGATACAGTTATGTTGCTGTTGACTGAGTGCTTTGTTTTGTTAGTAGTGACAGAGTACTGGGTGTGGTTCTTCAGCAGCGGCCATTCAATGGTGGGTAAAGGAAACCCCTCACTGATGCACACACAGGTCAGGACGTCTGACTGAACGACACATGCAGAGCTGTGTAAGATCCTTGGTGACACTGCAAACACACAAGAAGTATCTCATGTCACAGGGAACACACAGTAAGCTGATGTGATCATGCTCATCTCTTTAAAAGGAGATCACTTACGTCCCAGCTTTACTTCAGTCTGTGTAGAATCAGTTTTGTTCGGGTTTGTTGCAGAACACGTGTACTTTCCAGAATCTTCTGTTGTCATGTTAGGGATGATGAGTTCTGCCATTCCAGTGAGATTGTTGAAGCTTTTGTTTGAGCCAAGTTTAGTCCATGTGATAACAGAGGGAGGGAAACTGTCAGCAGTGCAGGTCAGATTTAAAGAGTCTCCATCTTTAACCGTTGTATTTCCCACAATGACAGGTTTCTTTAAATCTGCAAGACAATAATGTAGACAAAGAATTAGAATTCAAGATAAAGAAAAAGGGAACTGTTTTGTCTGTCGAACAAATGTATTCGTCTGTATTACTCCAGACGTGGCTCGACTGAAAAAAAGAGAAGCCCATAGCAAAAGCAGTGAAATCAAATACAGAGACATTAGAATTTAAAACGCCTTCTGACAGTAAAGATACAAGGTAATGGCAAACATTACAAAAAAAAAAGCTGCTTACTTCGTATTAGTTCAAAAGTTAAAGACTACACTATGTGCTCGATAAAGCTCAAGGTTTCAAATCCTTATTTAAGTTGAGCGACTTTAGATATTCTCAGATGAGTTTCAGGACTTCTTAGGTAGGCTATTTGAGCATATTTAACATTTTGCAAAGAAAAAATTACAATAAGAATCAATGTAAAGTTTGTGTTACTCACAGGTCACATTGAGAGTCACCGTCTCCTCTGCGGTTGTCCCACCTGTGAAGCGCACCTGACAGGTGATGTTGGTGCCATGGTGTTTAGCAGAGGGTGTAAAGCTCAAAGCTGAGCTGTGTCTTTGTTCCACATCAGTCAGAGTCTCAGTCTTGAAATCAGTGATGTTTCCTGTGATGTGGGAGTCATTCTCTCCTCCTCCTCCTCTCCACATCCAGGTGATCTCAGGAGCAGATCCAGAGCAGAGACCAGGAGCAGTGCAGGTCAGTGTGCTCTGCAGCCCCTCTGTCAGAGGAGGAATCATCAATGTGGGCTTCTGGGTCAGATCTGATGGAGGAGAGCTTTGTAAGTAAACACAGGTGAGCAGCCTCAAAGTCAAATTTACTTATACTTGGTCTTAAATAATATGATTCTTATAAACATTTAGATTGGACTCTAAGTAGAAGTTATAACAGGGACATCTGTAGTTTGCTGTGTCAAACATTTCTTCATTCTTCATTAAGGATAGAATCCTACATTTAATATATTTGTTTCAACTTTTCATACCTGTTACGGAGACATTTATTTTGCTGGCAAATGTAAATCCATCTTGTTTTCCATTATGATTTATTTTGTCACTCTCAACTCTGAACTGGTACGATCCAGAGTCTGACGCAGTGAGGTCGTTGATGATGATGCTGCAGTTCTTCTTTCTCACATCAGGCTCCAACAGCGACACTCTATCTCTGAACCCACGCTGGACTTCTTTGCTGGGAACTGTTGTGTTGAAAATCACGTCTGAATCGCCACACACTCTTTTAGATTGAACGCATTTCATCCAAACATAATATTTGGATGTAAAGGGAGAACAAGTGGTGAAAGAGCACGGTATAACAACACAGAGTCCAGCCTCTGCTGTTATTTCTTCTTGACGGAGAGTGACAGAGAAGGCTTCTGTTGTACAGGGGTTTACTCCTTGATCTGATGTAGCTGTTAAAGCAAACAGTGAGAGACACAAAGAGACAGGAAATATTTAGTTTGACAAAACAGATTTATTTAATAAAATATCAATACAAGTTCACACTCCTGATAGATTAAAAATGTTGGTCAGCAGCAATAAACAAAGACAAAAAAACACATCTATGCAATCAGTATATATTTCTTTTCAATATTTTGTCAAACAAAAGATTAGTTCAGTAAACTTTTCCTCACAGATATTTTAATCGGTCAAAAGATGATTAAATAATGCCTCTCATCATCTATGCAGGGGCTCTGTGTGCAGAAGAAAAGTTAGGATGATTCTGAGAGCCCATGAGTTCATTAATATAACTTTTATTTTGTAATATAAAATTATTATTATTTCATGGGGCCCAAAATCCTCGGAGGTGCCCCTGCTCATATGCAAGTAATGAACAGTTTGATTCTGGGTAGAAATTTAAACCTTGTGTATGTAAGCATGTCAGACAACAACACCGTAAATTATAGCAAATGATTCTGTTCTAATCTTAGTTCCATAATAAGAGTGTTATAAATGTGCATACCTGCTTTTACAATTATGCCCCATGCAGAAAAAAGAAGAGTAGCCCAAATAAGAGGAGACATCCTTATCGATGATAAAGACGGGCGGCCTGTCTGAAGGAGGATTTGATCCTTTAAAGAGGCACAAACATTTGAAACATTCAATTCTTTCAGTTGAAGCTTCTGAGAAGAGTTCTTAGCTGGTTCTTAGCTGAATGACACACTGTGCCACCTGCTGGTTTTAAAACATATTTTCCACAGCAATAATTCTCTATGATCACACATTGTACTGTTAAATGAAGAATGTGTGACTTTCTCATCCAGTAGATGTCGCCCTTGAGCATCAGTATGAAGACAAAACAAACCATCATACTGAAGCTTACATGTACACGATCAAACCAGCAGAGAGATAAGAGGCACCGCTTTGTCTACAGTCAAGCCAGAATCAACACAAACCAAAAGTATCTCACAGGAGCCTAGATTATACTTTTCTATGGTTTAATCAAATATTTGATTACAGGACATTACATGTTCAAACCATGTAGTCCATTTTCTGAATTTGGCTTCATTTTTCTTCGGGCTTGTGGGTTTCCCATAAATTATTTATTTTAAAGCCCTTTTAAAAAGAACTGTAACGGTGATGTTCTATATTAACGCTCGCAAAAGATCTATGAAATGAATTTTCATAATCCAAATTAATTCTACAATTCACTTAGCAGACGCTTTTATCCAAAGCGACGTACATCAGAGAGCAACTACAACACAAGCAAGGATCTACAAAAAAGGAAACAATGTCAGTAAGTGCAAACGATCAGCTTTGACTCCGATTGGACAATTAAGAGCATCAATAGCTTTACAAATGTGTCAAGGAATAAAAATGTTTACCACTAATGACAGATTCCCTTTTTTTAATTTAAAAAGATATTTATAAATCTCAAGTAAATGATGTGGTTTACCTCCGTTACTACTCTTCTTCTGCTCTCGGCGGTCTGCAGTGATCTCTGCTGGGTGTCTCTGCCCCAAAATGATTCTTCCTTCTCTGTCTCCTCTTCTTGTACTTCTTCCCTCTTTACACTTACATAACTTTCCAGGAAGTATCTTCACGCTGCTCGCTCTCATCAAAAGGCAGAATGACCAGCTGAAATCTAATTATATCTTTGCATATATGTTAATATATGTAATGTTCAACTTGGGAAAACAAATTGAAATAAAGACTTGATTTTTTTAACATTAAGTCCCATTTATTGATGAGAAACTTTGAGAAAGGGGAAGTTCTGTAAATGTGTTTAAAAATAGTTTGGTCAGCGTAAGAAACCAGCTACCCTTCTACTTGTGATTCACAGTTTATAATGTGTATAGTTGGACATGCTGGAGTGTGCATGGTCTACACTACTAGGTAGCATGTTATAATGTTGATTTTGAAACATAGCTCTTATTTTATAATAATAATGTCATTTATTTTCATGTTTATTTGTAGCACTTTTGCACTGCTCACCATTGCTCTACTGTCTCATGTTGGCTTGTAAACACTAGTTGGTAGAACCTGACGGATTAATGGGCCAGTTGATCATTTTTGCCGATATTAGGATATCAAATGACTATCGGTATCAGCTAATTTCATCGCTGATATTAGTAGATTTATTCACCTGTCAAATAGCATTTAATCTGAGTATCGTTGAGTTACACTAGACATGGTGTTGCACGTATATGTTTGGTTACTTTCCAGTTGAGTGACCATCTTGTCTTCGTTATAAATCTTTTCCACAAGTGTTTGATAACTGCATTTGATAGATCAACGCAATAAATGTGTTTATCTATATCTATCTATCTCTACAGATAGAAGATAGATCTAAAAAAGATATCGGACAATATATATCAGTATCAGATTATCAGTATCGGTCGGCCCTACTAGTTTGTGTGTTTATATTTCATATTTAATTTTGTATTTTTGTAGAGCACAAAGTCCAATTCCTTGTATTTGTGAGCATACCTGGACAATAAATCTGATTCTGACTTTTCCCTGCAAATTTTAAATGAAAATGGTTGTGTTTGTTCTAGCCCTTTATTTTCCATTGAATGCAGCCTCTTAGAAAGAAACTTTGTGAATCCTTCTCAAATGTTTTAACAAATGTATTCTCCAAAATCTTCAAGTCATATCTGAGCAGAGTCTCTGCTGAACATCAGTTTAAACATTGCCTTAAATAGCATCACTGTGTTCTCTCCAATAACTTCCTCCTCAAACTCTAACGCACAAGATTTAATCTATTTCAAGAAGTTTGTCATTTTCAGTTGTTAACTTATTGAACACTTAACTTTCAAACCCATCAAGACTGCAGTATACCAGCAGTGATAAAGGCTTCTATGTAACTGACAACTCAATGATTTCATCCAACAATAAATATTTATTCTCTTTTGCAATAAGCACCAGATTCTGCTCATTCTGAGATCGTTAGTTCAGGTTGATTCCTGCAATTCATTAAAAAAGAGAAGTCATCTTTGACTGTTTCTACAAGATAAACTTTATCTGATCTTTAGAAAAATCAGGCCTATAATTATCAGTTTTAAAAACTGAGAATGAAAACAGTCAATAAAAATAAATAAATCATAGGCTGTCTGTAATGTGTATGCACATTGTTTGTATTTTATGTCAAAATAACTGCATGGCTGTGATGAAAGTTCTGATTCTGGTCAATTACATCAATCAATCTTTATTTCTATAGCGCCAATTCATAACAGATGTTATCTCAAGACAATTTACAAAAAGCTGGAAGAAGACCTCACTCATTGTTATATTATCTACAAAGACCCGACATTAATCCGTCATGAGCACTAAGCAACATTGAGCAAAGTTACAGTGGCAAGAAACAACTTCCCTTTAAGAGGCAGAAACCTCAAGCAAACCAGACTCATGATGAACCGCTGTTTGCAGAAACTGTGTTGCACCTCTGTTCTCAGACTCTGGAAGGATAACTCCAAACATCAGCCTGCATCACTCTGATAGGGTTCTTCTTCAAATACCCACTTGATCACTGTACATTACTCAGAGGAAAGTATTTATTCTGCACCATGGAAAAGCTGACGTGTTTGCTGATCTTTAAACAGTACTCAAAATGCTCCAAATAAAATGAGATGGAGTTCAAAATCTAAATATCAGTGTTTAGTTCTGCTCAAGTCTCATGTTACGTTGATAATCTATAGAATGCACTTTCTGCAGATTCACTCCTTTTGAAAGATTTTTGGGGCTTTTTTGCATACTTTGATAGGACATCTGAAGACATACGGGAAATGTGAGCTGGAGAGTGTGGAGTAGACATGCATCAAAGGGCAGAGGCAAAGAGTTGAACCTGCGGCTGATAAGTTGAACTGTGGTTGTGCCAACTCTAGTTACAGATCTTGGCTGGCACCCCAAGATTTTGTTGTTTTTACATTGAATTTGCCTTAGGAAGGAATTTTCTCTTTCAATGTATGTTTGGTCATGAATCATTGTTTTTGGAAATAGCTGTAAAAAATAAGAACCTACCCTTTAGGTTTCTTTGCTGTAGACTCCATCAAAGAAACTGAAACAACACACTACTGTCTTATGAAGTGCGGCAGTGCTGTGAGCTAATTTGGGACGCTGCTCTTGTAGAGACCGGCAGCTTGTGTGTCTTAGTTGTGTTTCTATATGTGTTTCCTGTTTCACCTGGCTGTAAAGAAAATTTCCCCTTGGGGACAATACAGTTAAAGTTGAAAGGTCAGCATGCTAGCATGCTCACTGATGCTAGCATGTAGATTGTTGGGAGGCATTGAGGCCTACTCAATATGAGAAAAATGTGACACAAAACAGCATTGTTCAATATTGCAAAAGCAATATGAATTGTGATAAAAAAAAAGAGGGCTTATTAGCAATAACTTAGTTTGTTTATCTGCAGTTCTCCATTTATTACAAATGGTTTGAAAGCATGGCCATTCTACACAGGCCTTTAAAAAAGATTTTGGTCAAATTGGTCTGAAAGATCCCAAATGAACCTCTGAAACACTGACACCACCTGGCTGCAAAGGGTAAAAATGAGGGTCCATTTTTTCCGAGTAAATGGGGAAGAGCTTTGGATAGACCAGAAGAACCCTAGAAAGACATGACATCATCTATGATAAGTGTTAAATGAGAACTCATCAAGAGAGGCAGTACTCTTTTGTCTTCCTTGCACTTCTCAACTGTACAAAATTTCCAAATAAGTGATACATGAATGAATTGATTTGCAAAGTCCATATGATGAAGTGTGTCGATTATTACAGTTCCTTATGGCCTGAATTTGGCATTTGAAGCTCAGATCCAGAGAACTTACGTCAAGCAACTTTAAAATGCAACATGGTCCTCAAATCTCATCCATTACATCCTTCACATTGGAGTACACTGCTTCATCCTCTCCCTCCTCCTCTTCTGGAACACAGTTTTTTGTCTCCTCATCCTCCCCTATCATCATCTCTTCCTCTTTGTCCTCCATCACTTCACCTTCTCCTCCGCTTTGATCTTCTCTTTGCTCTTTTACGTCTTTCTTTATTTCAGCGTATTCTGTCTCAGTGGTCTCTCGCTTTTTTGCAGCGCTCCTTTTCAACACAGAGAAATCAATGCTGGCGTACTCCACGTCATTTGGTCCACCGTCCGGATCAAGGGCTGCTTTCTCCTCTGCCACAGCTCCTCCTGCTTCCATCACCTCTTGGTCGTAGGTCTGATCATCTTCCACTTCTTGACCTGCATCTATCTGTGAGGTACAACATTAATTATACAACTCATAAGCATCATTCACAAGCAACAAATTGTGTATCTTTGTATGGTCAATCTTTCTGTTGTTTTAATATTACTGATTAAAGTTATACAATACTTATAGCTCTTTGGAGAAACTTGTTTTATATTCTCAAACAAGTACGTTGCAGGCCTTACTGGTCAGTCTATTATTACAGATGGACTTCAACATAGAGCAGAAATAAGAGCCGTATGATAAAGTAGGTATAGGGTGTCATTGGATAAAATGAAAAAATATGTTACTGTCCACAGAGCTGTGCAGAGGCTAAAACACAAAAGGCTTAAAAATGTAAATGTGCAACCTTTTCTTTTTTCCATAGGCTTGTATGTAAAAAAGGCGCTGGCAGTTGAAAAAAGAAGTCAAGTGTGAACAGGGCTGAAGTCACAAAATGACCTCACACCACCAAACTAACTCTGACTAAGACAGTCCACCCTGGACAGTTCGACAGACAGAGACAGAGACTTAAGAATGCACAAGGAGAACAAGCAAACTCCACACAGGTGGTTTTTCCAAGAGGGATTTGAACCAGGAAAGTCCTCGCTGTGAGGCAACAGCACTAACCACTGAACTACCATGGCCCATAAAAGACTAAACGATCCTAAAAGCTGCTTTAAATTAGACATCAAATGTTTGATGATGATCTTTTTTGGTGAAATATTTTAGAAAGAAAAATCATTCAGTGTTATGCAACCCTAATTTGTACCTTATCTCAAAAAGGTCTTAAACTATCATATTTCCAGTAATTTAATTTAATAGTTTTCTGTAATGTGTAATCCAGCCTCAATCAGATCTCTGATGGGATCAGGGTGATCCTGATTTTTGGGATTTTATCCTACACAAAACTTTTGAACATCACCAACTGGAGGTTTTATCTGGATTAAAACCAGAAATGGATTATATGATCCTATCTACCCCATCCCAATTACGCAATCCTCTTGTTTGTTTTTTAACAACACGATATCAAAACTTCATTCTATCTGATAGCTTTAATACTGTTGGATTACTTTTGAAGAGCTGGGCCTTGATCTTCTCTAGGAATTTATAACCGAATATGTACAAGACCAATCACAAGGACCCAAACCTTTTATTTTTGTTTGTTTGGAAATTACGTTTTTAACTGAGTGTGGTGTTTGACTGAATTAAGAAAGGAAATATGTCAGCGTACATGTGGGACTGGAGGGAGGGCTTTTAAACAAACATGTTAAGATTGGAGAGAGCTGTGTTATCAATGACAGCTGTTTTTCATATTGTTAAATTAACTAAAGTCATGTTGCTAGTAGGGGATTTTTTTTTGCTAAACCTCACAGTGTAACCACTCCCCTCTTCATGGTCAAGTCAGTAAATTGTTGATTAAAAGGTCGTAGTAGCCACATCACTTATCTATCCACATCATGCAATCTGAAGAAAACGTAGGTTTTAACTTCTAAATATAATCGCTGTATGAACATTTATTACCAGCGGATCCTCTTGACTGGTCACCATTTCCAAAGTCTTATCCAGATTTCCAGAGCTATTCTGTCTTTTTCTAGAAGAAGAAAAAGCAAACATGTTTATATATATTTGACAACCATCCATATACAAAACCCAATCAAAATGATTTGTTAGTATTAATGGTGCACCTGTGGCATTTGGTTGCTAAAAAGCAGAAGACGGCTGAAAGAAGTGCACCAATCAAAAAGGCAACGATAACCTCCAACAGTGAAAACATTTTTAACACCCTGGATCCATCTGCCATCAAGAGAGACAAAAGAGAAATTGTAATTGTCTAATTTAATTTGTGCGAATGTATCTATGAAACTGAATTTTAACAGTATGAATTGTAGTTTTCCAAATGCATTGGTCAAAGCAGTCTGTAGTCTCTAGGAGCAGAAGTGGTTAAATCAAGAAGCTGCACCTTTTTTACCTGGCATGGTCATCTCAATGGTGAGGTTTTCTTTTGCTTCCCCATTTTCATTGCTGCTGACACACTCAGCTAAAGTGTTGCTGTAGTCATCTACATTAAGTGTGATGGTGCTGGTGACAGTGTGGTTTGTCACAGATGTCATGACAGAGTACTCAGTACGGCTCCTTAACAGCGGCCATCTGATAGTGGGTAAAGGAAAACCCTCACTGATACAGACACAAGTCAAGAGCCCCGACTGAAACTCACATCCTGAGTTTTCAAAGATGCTTGGAAACACTGTAAACACACACACAGAAAATCATAAAAAAAAAAAAAAACTGCTGATGGTGTAATTTATCATTTTACATTTTTTTAAAGAAGATAATAATGTCTACTTACAAGTCACATCAGTAAACAAAGTGACAGTCATGTCCAGGTGTTTTGCTGTACAGATGTACCTTCCAAAGTTGTCCACCCTCACATTAGGGATGACAAGTGTCGCTGATCCAGTGCCATTCAGCAGGAAAGTGTTGGAACCAGGTAAAGACCACGTGATATGGGACGGAGGAAAACGTTCAAAACTGCAGGTCAGATTCAGAGTTTGACTTTTAGTAAGATTTGTATTCCCAGTGATCACAGGTGTTTTCATATCTGTGAAGAAAGATTTAAACAAATAAGAGGTAGGAAACAACAGACCGGTAACAACTGAATAAGCCTGTGAGTATACATATCACATTAAAAGACAAAGTCATCATCTATGTAGCTTGTCACAGCACACAATACTTAAAGACCATGTAAACACAATAAGTCCAGCTGTGTAACTGAATTTCTTGAAAATGTGCTGTGACTGTAGACTCCTACTGAAATAGAAAAAGGCACCAATATTGTATTTTTCATCTGCAGATAAGCAGAAGTGTATGTATAATGGGGGGACATCTTTGGATTGTGATGAACACTACATACATTTTAATATGAAATAGACCATGTCTTAAGATTGGTGCATCTACTCTGGGAAATTCTTGATATTGCCACTAGATGGCACTAAATTCAAAACATTTTCAAATTCCCTCCTCATTATCTGAAACACACAACAACTTTTATTATTCTAAACATTTGGCTCCAGGAAGACTTAAAAAGAACAGTCAGTTTTCCAAAAGCCTCCATCGCTGTAAAGACTTAATTCCTATTTTAATGAAACACTAAAGTCATGGCAGTGAATCAATGCTGATCACCCGTACAATTCACTTAGCAGACGC
Organism: Labrus bergylta; assembly: GCF_963930695.1. Lineage (NCBI taxonomy): Eukaryota > Metazoa > Chordata > Actinopteri > Labriformes > Labridae > Labrus > Labrus bergylta. The sequence continues at coordinate 20,011,553 of NC_089202.1, forward strand.
TTTTATCCAAAGCGACGTACATCAGAGAGTAAGTCTGTAGTCACATTTAAAAATATTGAACATTGTATGTTAAAAAGCCTCCTGTACGTCTGGAGGTGTTGGGGCTGTGGAAGTCATTCAGGCTGTTTTCTGCTGTAAACACCTGGTGTCATGTATCTAATGATGAAAAGGAGGAAAATGATACTTTGGTTTACACTTACATATCACTTCAATGTCAACTTTTTCCATCTGGGTGATGTTTGAATGATTTGCTGTGCAGATGTACTGTCCAGAATCTTTGGCGGTCACTTTGGTGATGGAAAAAGTCACCTGTCCATTTCCACTCAGTAGGTAGATTTCAGTTGTGTTCTCTGGGTTAGCTAAAGTGTCATTTTGCACATCTGGTTTTGATCCACTTTTAATGTCTTTGGTCGACATTTTTGTCCATGTGACAAGAGATGGAGGGAAACTTTCAACACTGCAGGTCAGTTGAAGCAGCTCACCCTCCCTCACACTCGTGTTTCCAGTGATTTCAACTTCCTTCACATCTGTGAGACAGAAATACACACAGCGTCTATACAATGTAAATGTAACACTGAGCAAATCCGAGAAAAAAGTAAACAAAGTACTCACAGGTCACATTGAGAGTCACCGTCTCCTCTACGGTTGTCCCACCTGTGAAGCCCACCTTACAGGTGATGTTGGTGCCATGGTGTTTAGCAGAGGGTGTAAAGCTCAAAGTTGAGCTGTGTCTTTGTTCCACATCAGTCAGAGTCTCAGTCTTGAAATCAGTGATGTTTCCTGTGATGTGGGAGTCATTCTCTCCTCCTCCTCCTCCTCTCCACATCCAGGTGATCTCAGGAGCAGATCCAGAGCAGAGACCAGGAGCAGTGCAGGTCAGTGTGCTCTGCAGCCCCTCTGTCAGAGGAGGAATCATCACTGTGGGCTTCTGGGTCAGATCTGATGGAGGAGAAATCCATAAGAAAAATCAGGTGAGCAAACTAAAACTCCAGAGCCATTAAAATGTGGACAAAATAAACTTAAGATACTAAAAACTTAAAATGTATATGTAAGAGATATATTAGGAACAGCTGCAGCTCCTACAGGTTGCCAACAGGGGTCGACAAATGTCAATAATTACTGTGGGCTCCACAGAGAATATAAACACTCTAAACTTGTCATTGCAGTTTAAAGGTACAGAAGTTAACATATTAAATGTATGTTTGTGTAGCCCTCCATACCTTTAACTAAGACAGTTGCTCTTTGTAGATATTGAAATTTATCTTGTCTCCCATTAGACGTGAAAAGATTAACTTTGAGCTGATACGATCCAGAGTCTGATGCAGTGAGGTCGTTGATGATGATGCTGCAGTTCCTCTGAGAAAGGTTAGGCTCCAACAGTGACACTCGACCTTTGAACCCAGGCTGAATCTTTTGGTTGTTCCTGCTCAATATCACGTCTGAATCACCACATCTTTGAACAGTTTCACATTTGAACCAAACGAGACCTTTGGGACTGAACCAATAACTAATAGTAAAAGAACACGGGATCACGACACAGAGTCCAGCCTCTGCTGTTATTTGTCCATCAATCAGAGTGATACAGAAGTTACCTTGACAGAACTCTCTTCTTTCCAATGATGCACCTGTGGATGCAAACAGGGAAATACAAAACTCAGAATATTTCAATTTCAGAAATATCAAATACAAACTGAGAAAATGCTGCTACTTCTGACCAATAGTTTATCAACTGTTTTTGTTGTATATAACTTCTGATTGCTAAGCAACAACAATTGGAAACAGCACAACGAGCCAATTAGTTTAATTTCTTTAGTAAACAATTTATTAAAATAAATTAAATAATTAAAAAAGTGTCAAGTAAAATTTAACAGCAGAGTTAGTCAGCCTTTAACATTGATACATTCATTCTTTGGTAAAAAAAAAAGAAATGAATTCACTTTCCACAATACATCAAAAACCTGCCAAGACAAAAAACGAGATATTGTTGCCGTTTTGTTGTTGTTGTTATATGCATATGAAAAAGACACATACCTACGTCTGCATTGCTGCCCCACACAGAGAAAAGCAGAGTCGACCACATGAGAACAAACATCCTGATTTGATTGTTGGGACTGTCAGTCACTCCCTCTACAGAACAGATTTCACTGTGAAGGCGCAGTAAACGTGCAGGAACGGAACAAACGGGAAGTCCACAGCTGACATCACAGCCCTAAAAACAGGATGTTGCATGATCAGTTATTCTGTAGTTGCAAGTTTAACAACTTCTACCCAAGGGGTGCGACTACCCTGAGATTTTTTTATGGGAAAGCACTGCTTTTGATAAGTCCTTACTTGTAATAGAATACATTCTAATCATCTTTATAACAACATCAGCTATGATCCACCTAAACATTAACTAAATTCATCAATTGTTTAAAGTACGGCATCTATTTCATCCTACACATCATAAACATGTTTCTTCAGCACCCATCAAACTTACTTTACCACCAAATCACAGAATATCAAAAAAGTGTTTTTCTTTAAATACACCGGGGAAGAATAAATCAATTCAGTCACTTCCATTTACAGTCTTAAAGTACATTATTAAAACAAATGTAAAAGTTCCATGTTACCTCTTTGTGTCTCGTCGTCCAGCTCTCTTCTCTCTACCAGTGTCGACTCTGAACTGACCCTTTTCACTTTTCTGTTTCTTCTTTTTTTGTGCAACCAAATTTCAGGAAGTTTCCTCAGAAATAAGGCACTTGCTGTGCCACTTGCTGTGCCTTATTTCTCCTCTCCTGCAGCTGACAAGCTTTTATACACTTGTAAGTTCAGAAGAGAAGAATGCATCCTAGATCAAATTAGAAATGTTCACTTTTAATATTCATGTATTTTAGAATACGGTCTAAGTTAACCGTTCCGTTGAATCCTCTTCATGACGTACAGAACATGACTTTCATGCCTTTTTGTAAAGGGATGGACATGTCTTTTGTCTTTTTTTGATCGAATGTGCGTTTTAAATTTTGTCATCTTGAATCACATCTATTGGACACACATGTACTGTTTGTTTCTGTCTGTCAGATCTGAAAGAAGCTTATTTCTGTAGTGCAAGTTTTAGGAGTTTCCTAAAATGAAACTTCCTGTCATGTTTCATTAAAATGTGTGAAGGATAAAATGTATTAACAACGTCAATAATCAAATATAAAGAAATGCCTTAAAGAGTTTCCTCATTCTAATCATCTCAGGAAGCCCTTCTGCATACTGGTGTGTTTTTACGGCTCATATTGTGCAACATCTGTAAATACAGTTCTCAGGAAAGTCAAAGTAGTTTCAGTAGTTCGAGATCAACCCTGAATCTTAGATCAAATATGATCATGAAATATCACAGGGTCTCATGGCAAGAGTAGAGAATACACTTTTAAATAAAAATGAATGACTGCTACTTGAACAGACTAAGTTCAAGGAAATCTGACAGACGTGAGGAAATGTGAACAAGTATTGCCATAAAGCGCTAACTATCACATGCCAACATAAACCTTGATATCTGTCAGATACAAAATCAGCCTCTCTCTCTCTCTCTCTCTCTCTGTGCATTCACATCATGTTACTGCATGTCGTTATCTGGACATCTTAGTCACTAACCATATATTTCCTGGGAGCTTGGTTACCCGGTATTGTTGGTGGCAACGGCCTGCTGCTATGGACCTTTTACCTGCTTTTTGTAAATTGTATTGAGATAACATCTGTGAAATGGTGCTATAAAAATAAAAACTGATTATTTGATTGATTGATTGATTGATTGTACAAAAGAAGAAGAACAAAAAGTAAAAATCCATGAAAAAATCCCAACTACAAATGCTTGGATAAAGAAATAACATTGGGATGAAGATGTGACTTGGTACCTGATTAAACGTTGAGAATTAAATGAGTAAATAATGTGTTCATATGAAGGCTGGGTTTTTACATACAAGCTAATGAAATTAAGAAATTAAGGGCTTCAACAGCATCACATTTACAAACTAAAATAACTGGGTGAATAAAATAAATATCTTTGATGTGTGGAAAACCCGAAGCAGCATAATGCTAACTTTATGGGTTTATTTAATTACCAAACGTGTTCTTGAATAACACAAAGGAGGTCAACATTTGCACCATAACTCCTATTGCATAGACAAATGATCCTAATACCTATAAAAGTAGAAATTCATACATCCAGCAGAAGGTGCTGGACCCATCAGGAAAGCCAGAGAGGGAACTTTGACGACCCAAAGATATCAATGATTTAAAGTTACCTTACCTGGGATGGAAGTGACCAGCAGCGTTGTCAATAAAGCTAATCCATGGCTATGTATGCAAAGTCATTCCAGTATCCACCTTTTTATCAGTCGACGTTCCTTACCTTCATCTTTGTATTTGGTTGGCATCAAAGGCTACCGCTGCTAGCTTACCTAGCAACAGCAGCAGCAACAAAAATACTCATAAGTTACTATGGTTACTACCGATGTTTGGTAACTCTCCTGACTTATACATCTTTATTGTGTTTCTGTCATTAAACAAGTTTTAACATTATGAAAGAGGTTTTCCTTCCCACCCAAAGTTTTCCGGGACATCCACAACAACTGCATAAAGTAAATAGATTTTTTACAACTACTACCACCTGCTTGCTTTAAGTGGGAATGATTTTCCCTCTACAAGAGTGCAATACCCTCTTTCACCGTACACAAGACAGGCAGTCAGAATGCAATCTGGGGAGGCGCTGTTTCCCCATTTATAGGAACTTGATTTAAAAAATACACAAGGCAGGACCATAGTACGGAAGCTGAGATTGGCCATGGATTTTCCTTTTTTAATGCACTGTTATCTTGTGATAACGATTTATTATCTCGTTATCTCGATATAACAAAAATTGTTTTCTCGTGAATCACTGACACACCCATGCACTGGTTTTCATCCTATCTCTCTGGTCGTACTCAGTTCACTCAACTCGGAACCTTCAAATCCCAACCATTTCCAGTCACCACCGGTGTTCCTCAGGGTTCTGTCCTGGGCCCCCTTCTGTTCATCATCTATCTCATTCCTCTTGGCCATATCTTCCGTAAGTATAACATCCAGTTCCATTGCTATGCGGATGACACCCAGCTCTATCTGTCCACCAAACCCACCTCCTCTCTCCCGTCCACTTCCCTGACTGATTGCCTGCAAGAAATCAAATCCTGGTTCACCTTCAACTTCCTCAAATTAAACAGTGACAAAACCGAGCTTCTCCTCATCGGCACCAAATCAACAATCTCCAAACTTGACAGTTTTTCTCTGGCTATTGACCACTCCTCAGTTTCCCCTTCCCCTCAGATTAAGAGTCTGGGTGTCATCCTTGACAGCACACTATCATTCCAAGGTCACATCAATAATGTCACCCGGTCTGCTTATTTCCATCTACGTAACATTAAACGCCTCTGCCCGTCCCTCACTCCCAGCAGTACTGCCATCCTCGTCCTTCTGCCGCTCGCATCATCACCAGAACGCCCTCTGTTAATCAAATCACCCCTGTCCTACAGCAGCTTCATTGGCTCCCGGTTAAACATCGCATCACCTTCAAAATTCTGCTTCTCACCTTCAAGGCCATCCACAACCTCGCTCCGCTTTACATCTCTGAACTCCTGCACATCAACATACCTACCCGCACTCTCAGGTCTTCTTCTTCCATTCAACTCGCCCACCCGCCCGCCTGTCCATCATGGGGTCCAGGGCCTTCAGCCGCTCTGCCCCCCACCTCTGGAACTCCCTCCCACCACAAATCCGTAATATCGACACTCTCTCCATTTTCAAATCTCATCTCAAAACACATCTTTTTAATCTGGCATATTCAGTCTGATCATTCTCCACCCGTTCTCATAACTCCTTTACATCCTGTACATTTGTGTTTTTTAATGTTAATTTTATCGTTGTGTTGTTACTTTGTTGTTTTTTTATCTCTGCTCTGTAAGGTGACCTTGAGAGTTTTGAAAGGCGCCTTTAAATAAAATGTATTATTATTATTATTATAATGAATTAATGATTTCGTTATCTCGACATAACAGAAAGACTTTTGTTTTCGTGGGATTGCGCTCTGGTTAATGTGATCGTCCTAATTTCAGCCTACAAGAGCTGCCTCCAGGTGTGTCCCAGGGAGGTGAAAATGGCAGATCACATTATTGATCAACGCATCAGGATGTACTTCAATCAAGGTCTAACACAGGCAGAAATTGCATTGACGTTGTGCATGGGCCGTGGACGCAGTACAGCAAATCAACGGATCGAAAGTTGGGGTGGGATCTACAGGAGACAGAACGCGAGCTATTGGAGGGACGTCTTCCAGGAGTTCCAGGCAACTGGAGACTTTAATGGGGATTTCATAGACAAGGGTCTCATCCAATTCTGCTTTCTTATGACTTAAGTCCTCCACTGTCCATATATTTAATATAGTACATCTCAGGGCTGTATTTCGTGAAAGCTGAACCAGCTTTCATAACAATTAGCCGCCTGCTCCACTTGTCTGTATACCTGTCTGTAGGCTCCACCTGTCAATGAGACAAACATGAAATAAGACGTGCAGTTTATTGTTTTTCACGGCTAGGAGCTGTCATTACGCGCAAATTACGCACGGCTGCGCGCTCTTCATAGCGTTCATCATCACTTGAACCTCGTCACTCATATCAAATCCAACTTTACAAGCTGTGTCACAACTAATGATAAATCAATCAAATCAAAATGTCCATGAATCACAGATGATTCATCAGCATTAAGTTTATAAATGCGCCTTTGATTGACAGTTTACAGATATCTATCCTGTTAAAGGAGTGTCAGTCCTGATATCCTGGTGTGCACTTGTTAATTTAGATTATACTTAAAATGCAACATCATTTTATTTTTAACTATTAGGGGGTCCCTGCTCTGTTTCTCTATCAACCAAGGGGTTGAAGACCCCTGACATAAACATTATGCTTTCATTATTATTATTTTTAACAGAACTACACTGTTAAATGTTAACATAGAGCTTAATACTGGGTTCACATAGGCCTTCATGGGATTTTGTATTGTATATTTGTAAGCTGAAGTAGAGCTGTCCAGGGTTTGATATAGACTACTGTTTGGTGTTCACTTGTTTACCTTTCCCTCCATATCCAATTGATGACTAGTTACTTGGAGGCAAATGTAGCTACATATTTCCAAAAAGAAGAGGAAACCAAAAGCACTCTGGCAAAACATGTAAAAAGTCTTTATTAAGATGGCTATATCATCATGAAATATTTAACTCTCCTCTTGTCCTCATGTCAAGCATGGAAGGGAGGAAGGAAAGAAGGAAGGAAGGAAGGAAGGAAGGAAGGACAGAGGAAGGAAAGGAGGAAGGAAGGAAGGAAGGAAGGAAGGAAGGAAGGAAGGAAGGAAGGACAGCAGAAAGGATGGATGGAGGAAGGAAGGAAGGAAAGGAGGAAGAAAGGAAGTGAGTAAAGAAAGGAGTTAGGAAGGAAAGCAGGATGGAGGAAAGAAAGAGGGAAGGAGGGGAAGAAGGAAGGGAGGAGGCAGGGAGGAAAAAAGAAAGAAGGAAGGAAGGAAGGAAGGAAGGAAAGAAGGAACAGTCAAAACAGATGGGGTCAATTTGACCATAGAATGGTAAAAACAGACTAGTACATAAAAGTAGAGCTGGGATACATCTCATTATATGCACTATTCTAAATCAAATTAAGCAAAACAAAATCATTTCTCAAATTTGGCATATAAATGAAATGCATATAGACCAACATACGAGGTGCGTCAGAAAAGAAACAGGACTGGGGTCACAAAAAATGTATTTCAAATCTAAACTACAAACTACAAGATTTCCCCTTCAAAATACTCCACCTCAAGTCTAATGCACTTTTTCATCCTTCTCTGCCTCCATGCAGTCTTTGAAGGATTCTCCCGGGATTCTCCGCAGCTCCATCGTCACGGCCCTCTTGATGCTTCCACGACCGTGTCCCCTTGATGATACCTTTGAGCTTGGGGAAAAAATCACCTGGAGCCAGGTCAGGTGATTAAGGAGGTTTTTTTAGGATTGTTTCCTTTTCCCCAAGCTCAAAGGTATCATCAAGGGGACACGTTTTCCAGCCGTGGAAGCAGTGTAGGCTTAGAGTTAAAGCTTCTGGTTGCTGTGGCTGAGGTGGTGGATGGAAGTCTCATCTTCTCTCTTAGTCTATTTATTAAAGTTTGTGTCCTTTGCTCTGTATCCTCTATCCTTTCACTTGAGGATAACTCCTTCCAGTTTCTGGCAAAGACACAGTCTCCATATCGAGGAATAAAGGTAGAGAGTTTGTCTTCTCCAAGGAACTTTACAATGTCTTGATCGATCTAAAACACAAAAGCAGATATAATGTCATATTCACCTATTGGTAACCGTCACACTCAGAAAAAGAAGGCTCTGAAAGGGCTCTTCACAGAGAGATTGAGTTCTACATATAAACATTTGTCGCTAGAGAACACTTTACTCTTGGCACTTTTCTCCCCTATATCCAGAGGTGGTAGTAACGAGTTACATTTACGCCGTTACATTTACTGGAGTAACTTTTTGGATAAATTGTACTTTTAATGCAAATTTTTATTTTTACTTGAGTAATATTGTTCTAAAGTAACAATACTTTTACTTGAATACAATTTTTGGCTACTCTACCCCTCCTCTGCCTATATCAAGAACCTTTCTATTTAAAAAACACTGAAGGAACCTTTTGGAAGGAAAAATACTCATTTTGTACTTGTGACATTAGTCAATATTGCCACCTTGTGACCAAAATCTGCAACAACATGTTACTGTGCAGCTCACTTAAAATCTTCTTCACATTTTACTTACTGTATTTCACAACAATGTTACACTCAAAAGAAGACAAAGAACACATCAGACAACTTTGAGAACTATCTCACACCAGTGGAAAATTATATTTAAATGAATGAACTACACGGCTACATATTTTTGAGTAATGAGTGTTTTGAGTTTCTGTTTATTTCTGTGAGTGAGAATGTAATGTATGTTTGTATGTATATTATTATTATGTAATTATGAGTGTTTAACATGGTATATTTTTGTTATTCTTTTTGAAGAAAACCCACACTCATCACTGTAAGAGCCAACTGTTATGCCTGTGTGCTGCTGAAAAGGAAAGGAAAGAAAACTGAATGCATATCAACCTCTCTAAGCCTTTTATTACCCCACGTACTCTGAATTGTGGCCTCAAGTGGTGTTCTAGCCTACACACCAGCGTGAACCTGGAGATAAACCTTGAACTAGTGCCCAGTCTGATCATTACTAGTAGTTTCTCCACTACAAGCAGAATGACATTAGTTGGTTTAAGCTGGACACCAACTGAGCCACCAGTTCAACCAGCTTGATACCAACTACATTACAAATCATAAAACCTCTTACGATAAATTAAGATAAATTTCTGTTACCCTTTGGTTTCAGACAAATCAAGTTTCTATTCTATTCTATAATATTCTTACACTGGTCATAGCTGTTTTTGTTTATTTGTTTTTAACAGCAAGGGTGTGTGTCCAACCTTTGCTGCAATTTAGTAGATACCAGTATTAACTTAGGTCATATAAATCATTTTATGTCCATCTTGTGCAGGTAAATACAGGTATTATGCCTTTATCAATGTCCAAATGGAACATATGTATGGTTCTACAGACTTACAACAACCAACTTGGATCAAAATAGTTCTTCATTTGTCACTTTAGCATTAGCAGGCAATGCCTTTGAATATTGACTTAGATTATGTAGCTACTTCACCTTGTCCTCTGCCATTCTTGCCAGGTTCTCCTCAGGAACACCCCTTTCTCTCAATGCTGAGAGAAACTGGTCCATGGTAAAACGATCTTTGTGATATCGAGATAACGAGATAATAAGTCGTTATCACGAGATAACAGTGCATAAAAAAACAGAAAAATCCATGGCCGTTCCCGTCTTCCGTACCATAGACTCTATGATGTGGACATAATGCAATCTTCAAAGATGCACTGCTCTCTCCATTAAAAGCTGTCTTGTTGACTTATCTTATAGGAAATAAGTAGTGAAAGGGAAGAACATGTTTGTGTGTTATCATATTTAATGTCGGCATTTAACAAAACTGCACTATTGAAGTTTGATGTAACAATGTTAAAACAGGATGTTGCATGTTGGGTTATTCCAAAGTTGCTTTATTAAATATATCCAGTGGTTGAGTGCCTAATCAAATAGTTACATTTTTCATATTTATCTTCACTGGCAAAATTCTGCAATGGCAGATATCATTGATGAAGTCTTATGGACATAACTTAATAAACATTGATATGCCCTTTGTTGAACTATATTTAACTTTTTAACAGAATGGAACCAAATTTGCTATTTGGTCTAATAATAAGGAAATGTTCAATATCTTACGGGCCAAATATTTATATTAGTCTGTCGAAGAAATGACAATTCATAATCAGTTAATGAAGAAACCTAAAAAGATTCAAATTATTTATTCAATTAATTACAAACAAAAAAAGTTTTAAACATTTAACTGGTAACAACAATGAGATCTCATGAACCTTTTGTAAAAGACCATTCATTTGACTGGAAAAATGTAGTTACAGATGTACAGCAATTAAAAGAAACATAAAAACTACAAAGCACAAAGCATCACAGCTACAATAGCGGACTTGGAGTTCACTGGGAATAAGCCAGTTAGATGGCGAGTGAACGTGAACAGGTTATTGAACAACAAAGCTGACACAGTTAACTTAAACTGTTTAAATAAGGTTTTAGAAAATGAACTACAAAAATGAAAATAGGAAAAAAATACACTTTTTTAAAAACACCAAAAAATACATCGTTGAATGTATAATGTAACAGATCATTAAGACTTCATAAATACTTTCTCCCACTGACGAGCTGAGTCTTGTTAGTTCAGAGGCTGGCCGATAACATCATACTCTGCTGATTGGTCTCTTTTCTTCAGTGACATGTACGTTGTGTCCTCCTGGTTTGGTTTCACTGCTTTTCTTTTGTTCCTTTGGAAAGAAGAAAACGTGACATGTGGTGAAATGTCTAAAAGTTTCCAATGCATCAATAGAGCTTTCAGAGCATAAAATGATGGTGTAGCAACATACCAAAGGAACATCAGGCTGATTATTAGGACGACATTCACACTGAGAGATACAGCAGCGACAACAACCCAGGGAATCAGGCGGTGTTGATCTGGTAAAAGATGACACAAAGATCTTTAACTGCTTAAAACTGCTAAAAACGTACTTTAACCAAAATTAAATAACATTGCATAGCAGAACTTTAAAGCCTGAAAGTTTTAAACAGAACTATTATTCTAAACACATTCTTGTCTTCATGGGTCCTACTTTAAAGTGTTTACACACCCTCTCGCCTTTCTGACGTTGTCATGGTGAGGCTCTTTTTCACGTCCCCAACCTCACTGCTGCTGACACACACAACAGTGGTGTAGTTGTGATCTTTTACAGATACAGTTATGTGGCTGTTGACTGAGTGCTTTGTTTTGCTAGTAGTGACAGAGTACTGGGTGTGGTTCTTCAGCAGCGGCCATTCAATGGTGGGTAAAGGAAACCCCTCACTGATGCACACACAGGTCAGGACGTCTGACTGAACGACACATGCAGAGCTGTGTAAGATCCTTGGTGACACTGCAAACACACAAGAAGTATCTCATGTCACAGGGAACACACAGTAAGCTGATGTGATCATGCTCATCTCTTTAAAAGGAGATCACTTACGTCCCAGCTTTACTTCGTATTAGTTCAAAAGTTAAAGACTACACTATGTGCTCGATAAAGCTCAAGGTTTCAAATCCTTATTTAAGTTGAGCGACTTTAGATATTCTCAGATGAGTTTCAGGACTTCTTAGCTAGGCAATTTGAGCATATTTAACATTTCGCAAAGGGTTAAAAATTACGAGAGAATCAATGTAAAGTTTGTGTTACTCACAGGTCACATTGAGAGTCACCGTCTCCTCTGCGGTTGTCCCACCTGTGAAGTGCACCTGACAGGTGATCTTGGTGCCATGGTGTTTAGCAGAGGGTGTAAAGCTCAAAGCTGAGCTGTGTCTTTGTTCCACATCAGTCAGAGTCTCAGTCTTGAAATCAGTGATGTTTCCTGTGATGTGGGAGTCATTCTCTCCTCCTCCTTCTCTTCCTCCTCTCCACATCCAGGTGATCTCAGGAGCAGATCCAGAGCAGAGACCAGGAGCAGTGCAGGTCAGTGTGCTCTGCAGCCCCTCTGTCAGAGGAGGAATCATCAATGTGGGCTTCTGGGTCAGATCTGATGGAGGAGAGCTTTGTAAGTAAACACAGGTGAGCAGCCTCAAAGTCAAATTTACTTATACTTGGTCTTAAATAATATGATTCTTATAAACATTTAGATTGGACTCTAAGTAGAAGTTATAACAGGGACATCTGTAGTTTGCTGTGTCAAACATTTCTTCATTCTTCATTAAGGATAGAATCCTACATTTAATATATTTGTTTCAACTTTTCATACCTGTTACGAAGACATTTATTTTGCTGGCAAATGTAAATCCATCTTGTTTTCCATTATGATTTATTTTGTCACTCTCAACTCTGAACTGGTACGATCCAGAGTCTGACGCAGTGAGGTCGTTGATGATGATGCTGCAGTTCTTCTTTCTCACATCAGGCTCCAACAGCGACACTCTATCTCTGAACCCACGCTGGACTTCTTTGCTGGGAACTGTTGTGTTGAAAATCACGTCTGAATCGCCACACACTCTTTTAGATTGTTCACATTTCATCCAAACATAATATTTGGATGTAAAGGGAGAACAAGTGGTGAAAGAGCACGGTATAACAACACAGAGTCCAGCCTCTGCTCTTATTTCTTCTTGACGGAGAGTGACAGAGAAGGCTTCTGTTGTACAGGGGTTTACTCCTTGATCTGATGTAGCTGTTAAAGCAAACAGTGAGAGACACAAAGAGACAGGAAATATTTAGTTTGACAAAACAGATTTATTTAATAAAATATCAATACAAGTTCACACTCCTGATAGATTAAAAATGTTGGTCAGCAGCAATAAACAAAGACAAAAAAACACATCTATGCAATCAGTATATATTTCTTTTAAATATTTTGTCAAACAAAAGATTAGTTCAGTAAACTTTTCCTCACAGATATTTTAATCGGTCAAAAGATGATTAAATAATGCCTCTCATCATCTATGCAGGGGCTCTGTGTGCAGAAGAAAAGTTAGGATGATTCTGAGAGCCCATGAGTTCATTAATATAACTTTTATTTTGTAATATAAAATTATTATTATTTCATGGGGCCCAAAATCCTCGGAGGTGCCCCTGCTCATATGCAAGTAATGAACTGTTTGATTCTGGGTAGAAATTTAAACCTTGTGTATGTAAGCATGTCAGACAACAACACCGTAAATTATAGCAAATGATTCTGTTCTAATCTTAGTTCCATAATAAGAGTGCTATAAATGTGCATACCTGCTTTTACATTTATGCCCCATGCAGAAAAAAGAAGAGTAGCCCAAATAAGAGGAGACATCCTTATCGATGATAAAGACGGGCGGCCTGTCTGAAGGAGGATTTGATCCTTTAAAGAGGCACAAACATTTGAAACATTCAATTCTTTCAGTTGAAGCTTCTGAGAAGAGTTCTTAGCTGGTTATGAGAAAAAAGAAGTGAATATTATCAACTTAATTTTACCAACAGCAGCAAAAGGGACCATAAGCAGGAAGACTGGCTTTATCTATAAAAGTGTTTTCAAAGTCTGAAACCGCTGCTACTGTAGGTGTCAGACAGAATGACACACTGTGCCACCTGCTGGTTTTAAAACATATTTTCCACAGCATTAATTCTCTATGATCACACATTGTACTGTTAAATGAAGAATGTGTGACTTTCTCATCCAGTAGATGTCGCCCTTGAGCATCAGTATGAAGACAAAACAAACCATCATACTGAAGCTTACATGTACACGATCAAACCAGCAGAGAGATAAGAGGCACCGCTTTGTCTACAGTCGAGCCAGAATCAACACAAACCAAAAGTATCTCACAGGAGCCTAGATTGTACTTTTCTATGGTTTAATCAAATATTTGATTACAGGACATTACATGTTCAAACCATGTAGTCCATTTTCTGAATTTGGCTTCATTTTTCTTCGGGCTTGTGGGTTTCCCATAAATTATTTATTTTAAAGCCCTTTTAAAAAAACTGTAACGGTGATGTTCTATATTAACGCTCGCAAAACATCTATGAAATGAATTTTCATAATCCAAATTAATTCTACAATTCACTTAGCAGACGCTTTTATCCAAAGCGACGTACATCAGAGAGCAACTACAACACAAGCAAGGATCTACAAAAAAGGAAACAATGTCAGTAAGTGCAAACGATCAGCTTTGACTCCGATTGGACAATTAAGAGCATCAATAGCTTTACAAATGTGTCAAGGAATAAAAATGTTTACCACTAATGACAGATTCCCTTTTTTTAATTTAAAAAGATATTTATAAATCTCAAGTAAATGATGTGGTTTACCTCCGTTACTACTCTTCTTCTGCTCTCGGCGGTCTGCAGTGATCTCTGCTGGGTGTCTCTGCCCCAAAATGATTCTTCCTTCTCTGTCTCCTCTTCTTGTACTTCTTCCCTCTTTACACTTACATAACTTTCCAGGAAGTATCTTCACGCTGCTCGCTCTCATCAAAAGGCAGAATGACCAGCTGAAATCTAATTATATCTTTGCATATATGTTAATATATGTAATGTTCAACTTGGGAAAACAAATTGAAATAAAGACTTGATTTTTTTAACATTAAGTCCCATTTATTGATGAGAAACTTTGAGAAAGGGGAAGTTCTGTAAATGTGTTTAAAAATAGTTTGGTCAGCGTAAGAAACCAGCTACCCTTCTACTTGTGATTCACAGTTTATAATGTGTATAGTTGGACATGCTGGAGTGTGCATGGTCTACACTACTAGGTAGCATGTTATAATGTTGATTTTGAAACATAGTTCTTATTTTATAATAATAATGTCATTTATTTTCATGTTTATTTGTAGCACTTTTGCACTGCTCACCATTGCTCTACTGTCTCATGTTGGCTTGTAAACACTAGTTGGTAGAGCCTGACGGATTAATGGGCCAGTTGATCATTTTTGCCGATATTAGGATATCAAATGACTATCGGTATCAGCTAATTTCATCGCCGATATTAGTAGATTTATTCACCTGTCAAATAGCATTTAATCTGAGTATCGTTGAGTTACACTAGACATGGTGTTGCACGTATATGTTTGGTTACTTTCCAGTTGAGTGACCATCTTGTCTTCGTTATAAATCTTTTCCACAAGTGTTTGATAACTGCATTTGATAGATCAACGCAATAAATGTGTTTATCTATATCTATCTATCTCTACAGATAGAAGATAGATCTAAAAAAGATATCGGACAATATATATCAGTATCAGATTATCAGTATCGGTCGGCCCTACTAGTTTGTGTGTTTATATTTCATATTTAATTTTGTATTTTTGTAGAGCACAAAGTCCAATTCCTTGTATTTGTGAGCATACCTGGACAATAAATCTGATTCTGACTTTTCCCTGCAAATTTTAAATGAAAATGGTTGTGTTTGTTCTAGCCCTTTATTTTCCATTGAATGCAGCCTCTTAGAAAGAAACTTTGTGAATCCTTCTCAAATGTTTTAACAAATGTATTCTCCAAAATCTTCAAGTCATACCTGAGCAGAGTCTCTGCTGAACATCAGTTTAAACATTGCCTTAAATAGCATCACTGTGTTCTCTCCAATAACTTCCTCCTCAAACTCTAACGCACAAGATTTAATCTATTTCAAGAAGTTTGTCATTTTCAGTTGTTAACTTATTGAACACTTAACTTTCAAACCCATCAAGACTGCAGTATACCAGCAGTGATAAAGGCTTCTATGTAACTGACAACTCAATGATTTCATCCAACAATAAATATTTATTCTCTTTTGCAATAAGCACCAGATTCTGCTCATTCTGAGAACGTTAGTTCAGGTTGATTCCTGCAATTCATTAAAAAAGAGAAGTCATCTTTGACTGTTTCTACAAGATAAACTTTATCTGATCTTTAGAAAAATCAGGCCTATAATTATCAGTTTTAAAAACTGAGAATGAAAACAGTCAATAAAAATAAATAAATCATAGGCTGTCTGTAATGTGTATGCACATTGTTTGTATTTTATGTCAAAATAACTGCATGGCTGTGATGAAAGTTCTGATTCTGGTCAATTACATCAATCAATCTTTATTTCTATAGCGCCAATTCATAACAGATGTTATCTCAAGACAATTTACAAAAAGCTGGAAGAAGACCTCACTCATTGTTATATTATCTACAAAGACCCGACATTAATCCGTCATGAGCACTAAGCAACATTGAGCAAAGTTACAGTGGCAAGAAACAACTTCCCTTTAAGAGGCAGAAACCTCAAGCAAACCAGACTCATGATGAACCGCTGTTTGCAGAAACTGTGTTGCACCTCTGTTCTCAGACTCTGGAAGGATAACTCCAAACATCAGCCTGCATCACTCTGATAGGGTTCTTCTTCAAATACCCACTTGATCACTGTACATTACTCAGAGGAAAGTATTTATTCTGCACTATGGAAAAGCTGACGTGTTTGCTGATCTTTAAACAGTACTCAAAATGCTCCAAATAAAATGAGATGGAGTTCAAAATCTAAATATCAGTGTTTAGTTCTGCTCAAGTCTCATGTTACGTTGATAATCTATAGAATGCACTTTCTGCAGATTCACTCCTTTTGAAAGATTTTTGGGGCTTTTTTGTATACTTTGATAGGACATCTGAAGACATACGGGAAATGTGAGCTGGAGAGTGTGGAGTAGACATGCATCAAAGGGCAGAGGCAAAGAGTTGAACCTGCGGCTGATAAGTTGAACTGTGGTTGTGCCAACTCTAGTTACAGATCTTGGCTGGCACCCCAAGATTTTGTTGTTTTTACATTGAATTTGCCTTAGGAAGGAATTTTCTCTTTCAATGTATGTTTGGTCATGAATCATTGTTTTTGGAAATAGCTGTAAAAAATAAGAACCTACCCTTTAGGTTTCTTTGCTGTAGACTCCATCAAAGAAACTGAAACAACACACTACTGTCTTATGAAGTGCGGCAGTGCTGTGAGCTAATTTGGGACACTGCTCTTGTAGAGACCGACAGCTTGTGTGTCTTAGTTGTGTTTCTATATGTGTTTCCTGTTTCACCTGGCTGTAAAGAAAATTTCCCCTTGGGGACAATACAGTTGAAGTTGAAAGGTCAGCATGCTAGATGCTCACTGATGCTAGCATGTAGA